>NW_027457555.1:620000-930000 GCF_050624435.1 Tenrec ecaudatus | reverse complement strand
ATACACACACACTCACACCCTTCCAGATTCTTTAGAGGACTTCGGACTTCGGATCCTTTACACACACACACACACACACACACACACGCGCGCGCGCGCATACCATTGGAGAATCTCTGGAGGGCTTCTAAAGTCGTGTCCTTTTTAAATACAAACACACGCACATCCTTGCAGTATCTCTAGATGGCTTCTGACTTCGTGTCCTTTTTACACACAAACACACACAAACACAGTTGCAGAATCTTTAGAAGGCTTCTGATTTACTGTTCTTTTTACACACACACACACACACACACACACACTTGCAGAACCTCTGGAGGGCTTCTGTTCGTGTCCTATTTACAAACTCACACACTCATACGCTTGCAGATTCTCTGCAGGACTTCTGACTTTGTCTCATTTTTACACACACACCCACACTCACACCCATACCCTTGCCGAACCTCTGGTGGGTTTCTGACTTCATGTCCTTTTTACAGACACACACACACACACACACACACAAACACACACTATCAGGCACCCTTGCAGCATCTCTGGAGGGTTTCTGAATTCATGTACTTTTTGTACGCACACACACACACATACACACACCCTTGCAGAATATCTGAGGGCTTCTGACTTCATGCTGTTTTACACAATCACACAGACACATACACACATGCACGCACCCTTGCAGAATATCTGGAGGGCTTCTGACTTCGTGTCCTTTTTACACACATACACACATTCTCATTCAAACACATACCCTTGCAGAACTTCTGGATGTCTTCTGACTTCGTGTTTTTTATCCACACACATAGACTCACACATAAACACACACTCACCCCCATGCAGAATCTCTGGAGTGGGTTTGAATTCATGTCCTTTATACACAAGAACACACACATACACATCCCCTTGCTGAATGTCTGGAGGTCTTCTGTTCGTGTCCTTCTTACACACACACACACAATCATACCCTTTCAGACTCTGTAGGACTTCTGGTTTTCAATCATTTTTACACACACACACATACAAACACACACACACTCACACTCATACCTTGTCGAATCTCTGGAGGGCTCTGACTTCATGTCCTTTTTACTCACATACACACACACTCACACCATTCCAGATTCTTTAGAGGACTTCGGACTTCGGATCCTTTACACACACACACACACACACACGCGCGCGTGCGCATACCATTGGAGAATCTCTGGAGGGCTTCTAAAGTCGTGTCCTTTTTAAATACAAACACACGCACATCCTTGCAGTATCTCTAGATGGCTTCTGACTTCATGTCCTTTTTACACACAAACACACACAAACACAGTTGCAGAATCTTTAGAAGGCTTCTCACTTACTGTCCTTTTTACACACACACACACACACACACACACACACACTTGCAGAACCTCTGGAGGGCTTCTGTTCGTGTCCTATTTACAAACTCACACACTCATACGCTTGCAGATTCTCTGCAGGACTTGTGACTTCGTCTCATTTTTACACACACACCCACACTCACACCCATACCCTTGCCGAACCTCTGGAGGGTTTCTGACTTCATGTCCTTTTTACAGACACACACACAGACACACATACACTATCGGGCACCCATGCAGCATCTCTGGAGGGCTTCTGAATTCATGTCCTTTTTGGACACACACACAAACATAAACACACACTTGCAGAACATCTGAGGGCTTCTGACTTCGTGTTGTTTTACACAATCACACAGACACATACACGCACCCTTGCAGAATCTCCGGAGGACTTCTGACCTTTGTCCTTTTTAAAAACTCTCACCCGCAATCATTGTTGAAGAATCTCTAGAGGGCTTCTGACATCGTGTCTTTTTAACACATACACACCACACACTCACACTCTTGCAGAATCTCTGGAGGACTTCTGAAGTTGTGTTCTTTTTACACACATACTTGCATAATATCGGCAGGGCTTCTGACTTCGTGTCTTTTTTACACACACATACCCACACACACTTGCAGAACCTCTGGAGGGCTTCTGTTCGTGTCCTACTGATGTCGTGTCCTTATTACACACACATACACACACACACACACCCTTGGAGTACATCTGGAGGGCTTCTGACTTCGTGTCCTTTTTACACACTCACACAGACACACACAAACATACACACACCCTTGCAGTGTCTCTGGATGACTTCTGACTTCGTGTCCTTCTTACACACACACACACACAATCATACCCTTTCAGACTCTGTAGGACTTCTGATTTTCAATCATTTTTACACACACACACACATACAAACACACGCACACTCACACTCATACCTTGTCGAATCTCTGGAGGGCTTCTGACTTCATGTCCTTTTTACTCACATACACACACACTCACACCCTTCCAGATTCTTTAGAGGACTTCGGACTTCGGATCCTTTACACACACACACACACACACACACACACACACACGCACGCGCGCATACCATTGGAGAATCTCTGGAGGGCTTCTAAAGTCGTGTCCTTTTTAAATACAAACACACGCACATCCTTGCAGTATCTCTAGATGGCTTCTGACTTCGTGTCCTTTTTACACACAAACACACACAAACACAGTTGCAGAATCTTTAGAAGGCTTCTGATTTACTGTTCTTTTTACACACACACACACACACACACACACTTGCAGAACCTCTGGAGGGCTTCTGTTCGTGTCCTATTTACAAACTCAAACACTCATACGCTTGCAGATTCTCTGCAGGACTTCTGACTTTGTCTCATTTTTACACACACACCCACACTCACACCCATACCCTTGCCGAACCTCTGGAGGGTTTCTGACTTCATGTCCTTTTTACAGACACACACACACACAAACACACACTATCAGGCACCCTTGCAGCATCTCTGGAGGGTTTCTGAATTCATGTACTTTTTGTACGCACACACACACTCATACACACACCCTTGCAGAATATCTGAGGGCTTCTGACTTCGTGTTGTTTTACACAATCACACAGACACATACACACATTCACGCACCCTTGCAGAATATCTGGAGGGCTTCTGACTTCGTGTCCTTTTTACACACATACACACATTCTCATTCAAACATATACCCTTGCAGAACCTCTGGATGTCTTCTGACTTCGTGTTTTTTATCCACACACATAGACTCACACACAAACACACACTCACCCCCATGCAGAATCTCTGGAGTGGGTTTGAATTCATGTCCTTTATACACAAGAACACACACATACACATCCCCTTGCCGAATGTCTGGAGGTCTTCTGTTCGTGTCCTTCTTACACACACACACACACACAATCATACCCTTTCAGACTCTGTAGGACTTCTGATTTTCAATCATTTTTACACACACACATACAAACACACACACACTCACACTCATACCTTGTCGAATCTCTGGAGGGCTTCTGACTTCATGTCCTTTTTACTCACATACACACACACTCACACCATTCCAGATTCTTTAGAGGACTTCGGACTTCGGATCCTTTACACACACACACACACACACACACACACACACGCGCGCGCGCATACCATTGGAGAATCTCTGGAGGGCTTCTAAAATCGTGTCCTTTTTAAATACAAACACACGCACATCCTTGCAGTATCTCTAGATGGCTTCTGACTTCGTGTCCTTTTTATACACAAACACACTCAAACACAGTTGCAGAATCTTTAGAAGGCTTCTGACTTACTGTCCTTTTTACACACACACACACACACACACACACACTTGCAGAACCTCTGGAGGGCTTCTGTTCGTGTCCTATTTACAAACTCACACACTCATACGCTTGCAGATTCTCTGCAGGACTTCTGACTTCGTCTCATTTTTACACACACACCCACACTCACACCCATACCCTTGCCGAACCTCTGGAGGGTTTCTGACTTCATGTCCTTTTTACAGACACACACACAGACACACACACACTATCGGGCACCCTTGCAGCATCTCTGGAGGGCTTCTGAATTCATGTCCTTTTTGGACACACACACACACATAAACACACACTTGCAGAACATCTGAGGGCTTCTGACTTCGTGTTGTTTTACACAATCACACAGACACATACACACATGCACGCACCCTTGCAGAATCTCCGGAGGACTTCTGACCTTTGTCCTTTTTAAAAACTCTCACCCGCAATCATTGTTGAAGAATCTCTAGAGGGCTTCTGACATCTTGTCCTTTTAACACATACACACCACACACTCACACTCTTACAGAATCTCTGGAGGACTTCTGAAGTTGTGTTCTTTTTACACACATACTTGCATAATATCGGCAGGGCTTCTGACTTCGTGTCTTTTTTACACACACATACCCACACACACTTGCAGAACCTCTGGAGGGCTTCTGTTCGTGTCCTACTGATGTCGTGTCCTTATTACACACACATTACCACACACACACACCCTTGGAGTACATCTGGAGGGCTTCTGACTTCGTGTCCTTTTTACACACTCACACATACACACACCCTTGTAGTTTCTCTGGATGACTTCTGACTTCGTGTCCTTTTTTTCAAACACACAGACACACACACCCTTGCAGAATATCTGGAGGGCTTCTGACTTCGTGTCCTTTTTACACACATACACACACTCTCATTCAAACACATACCCTTGCAGAATCTCTGGATGTCTTCTGACTTCGTGTTTTTTATCCACACACATAGACACACACACAAACACACACTCACCCCCATGCAGAATCTCTGGAGTGGTTTTGAATTCATGTCCTTTATACACAAGCACACACACATACCCTTGCCGAATGTCTCGAGGTCTTCTGTTCGTGTCCTTCTACACACACACACACAATCATACCCTTGCAGACTATGCAGGACTTCTGATTTTCAATCATTTTTACACACACACACACACACTCACACGCTTCCAGATTCTTTAGAGGACTGAGGACTTCGGGTCCTACACACACACACACACACACACACACACACACACACACACGCATACCATTGGAGAATCTCTGGAGGGCTTCCAAAATCGTGTCCTTTTTAAATACAAACACACGCACATCCTTGCAGTATCTCTAGAGGGCTTCTGACTTCTTGTCCTTTTACACACAAACAGTTGCAGAATCTTTAGAAGGCTTCTGACTTACTGTCCTTTTTACACACACACATACACACACACACACACACTTGCAGAACCTCTGGAGGGCTTCTGTTCGTGTCCTATTTACAAACACACACTCATACGCTTGCAGATTCTCTGCAGGACTTCTGACTTCGTCTCATTTTTACACACACACCCACACTCACACCCATACCCTTGCCGAATCTCTGGACGGTTTCTGACTTCATGTCCTTTTTACAGACACACACACACACTATCAGGCACCCTTGCAGCATCTCTGGTGGGCTTCTGAATTCATGTCCTTTTTGGAAACACACACATGCACACACCCTTGCAGAATATCTGAGGGCTTCTGACTTCGTGTTGTTTTACACAATCACACAGACACATACACACATGCACGCACCCTTGCAGAATTTCCGGAGGACTTCTGACCTTTGTCCTTTTTAAAAACTCTCACCCGCAATCATTGTTGAAGAATCTCTAGAGGGCTTCTGACATCGTGTCCTTTTAACACACACACACACCACACACTCACACTCTTGCAGAATCTCTGGAGGAATTCTGACGTAATGTTCTTTTTACACACACACACACACACACACGCAGAACCTCTGGAGGGCTTCTGTTCGTGTGCTATTTACAAACGCACACACTCATACCCTTGCAGATTCTCTGCAGGACTTCTGACTTCGTCTCATTTTTACACACATAAACACACACACTCATACCCTTGCTGAATCTCTGGAGGGTTTCTGACTTCATGTCCTTTTTACACACACATACACACACACACACTCACACCCTTCCCGAATCTCTACAGGACTTCTGATTTCAAGTTCGTTTTACATGTACACATACATTCACACCATTGCAGAATCTCTGGAGTGATTCTGATGTCTTGTCCTTATTACACACACATACACACACACACACCCTTGCAGAACATCTGGAAGGCTTCTGACTATGTGTCCTTTTTACACACTGACACTGACACACACAAACATACACGCACCCTTGCAGTATCTCTGGATGATTTCTGACTTCTTGTCCTTTTTACAAACACACACACACACACACCCTTGCAGAGTATCTGGAGGGCTTCTGATTCGTGTCATTTTTACACACTCACACATACACACCCTTACAGGATCTCTGTAGAATTGAAATCATGTCTTATTACACATGCATACGCACACACTCACACTTGCAGAATCACTAGAGGGCTTCTGATTTTGTTTCCTTTTTACACACACACACACTCACACTCATACTCAGGCCGAATCACTAGAGGGCTTCTTACTTCGTGTCCTTTTTACACACAAACACACACCATTGCAGAATCTGTAGAAGGTTTCCGATTTACTGTCCTTTTTACACACACACACACACTTGCAGAACCTCTGGAGGACTTCTGTTCATATCCTTCTTACACACTCACACACTCATACCCTTGGATAATCTCTGCAGTACTTCTGACTTCGTCTCATTTTTACACACATACACACACGCATACCCTTGCAGAATCTCTAGAGGGCTTCTGACTTCGTGTCATTTTTACACATAAACACTCACACTGACACCCTTGAAGAATCTCTGGAAGGCTTTTCATTCGTGTCATTTTTACATACACACCCGCACACAAGCACCCCCTTGGAGAATCTCTGGAGGTCTTTTAACGTCGTGTCCTTTTTACCTACACACACACACACACACACACACACACACACGACGATCTTTGCAGAATCCCTACAGGGCTTCTGACTTCCTGTCCTTTTTACACACTTACACGCACCCTTGCACAATCTCTGGAGGGCTACTCAGGTCGTGTCATTTTAACACAAACACTCCACACACTCACACTCTTGCAGAATCTCTGGAGGGCTTCTGACGTAGTGTTCTTTTTACACAGACACATCCTTGCATAATATCTGCAGGGCTTCTGACTTCGAGTCCTTTATACACACACACACACACACTCAAACACGTGTCGAATCGCTACAGAGCTTCTGATTTCAAGTCCTTTTTACGTATACACATACATTCACACCATTGCAGAATCTCTGGAGGAAATCTGATGTCGTGTCCTTTTTACACACATACACACACACCCTTGCAGATGATCTGGAGGGTCTGACTTCGTGTCCTTTTTACACACTCACACAGACACGTACACACACCCTAGCAGAACATCTGGAGGGCTTCTGACTTCGTGTTGTTTTACACACTCACACAGACACATACACACATGCATGCACCCTTGCAGAATCTCTGGAGGACTTCTGATTTCGCATCCTTTTTAGACACATAGGCATACACACACACACCCTGGCAGAACCTCTGGAGAACTTCAGACCTTTGTTCTTTTAGAATCTCTCACCCGCACACACTGTTGAAGAATATCTAGCGGGCTTATGACTTCTTGTCCTTTTTACACACTCACACATACACACCCCTAAAGAATCTCTGTATCGCTTGAATTCGTGTCTTTACACACTCACAGCCTTACAGAATAACTAGAGGGCTTCTGATTTTGTTTTCTTTTAACACACACACACACACACACACATACACACACACACACACACAAACATTCAAACTCATACCCTTGCAGAATCTCTAGAGGGCTTCTGACTTCGTATCCTTTTTACACATAAACACTCACACTGGTACCCTTGAAAAATCTCTGGAGGGCTTCTCGTTCGTGTCATTTTTACATACACACAAGCACACCCTTGGAGAATATCTGGAGGGCTTCTAACGTCGTGTCCTTTTTACCTACACACGCACACACCTTTGCAGAATCTCTGGAGGTTTGTGATTCGTGTCATTTTTATACACACACACACTCAGATCTTTGCAGAATCCCTAGAGGACTTCTGACTTTCTGTCTTTTTACACACATACACGCACCCTTGCACAATCTCTGGAAGGCTTCTGACGTCGTGTCCTTTTAACACACACACCACACACTCACACTCTTGCAGAATCTCTGGAGAGCTTCTGACGTAGTGTTATTTTTAGACACACACACTCACATTCACACGCATACCCTTGCAGAAGCTCTGGATGTCTTCTGATTCGTGTCCATTTTACACACACACACAGACAATCACACCCATGCAGAATCTTTGCAGTAGGTTTGAATTCATGTCCTTTTTACACACGCACACACACATACACACACCCTTGCAGAATCACTGGAGGGTTTCTGTTCGTGTCCTTCTTAGAAACTTACACACTCACACCCTTGCAGATTCTCTGCAGGACTTCTGACTTTGTCTCATTTTTACACACACACACTCACACACGCACACTCATACCCTTACCGAATCTCTGGAGGGCTTCTGAATTCATGTCCTTTTTACACACACACACACACACACACACACTCACACCCTTGCCGAATCTCTACAGGGCTTCTGATTTCATGTCCTTTTTATATATACACATACATTCACACGATTGCAGAATCTCTGGAGGGATTCTGATGTCGTGTCCTTTTTACACCCACCCCCCCACACACACACCCTTGCAGAATTTCTGGAGGTCTTCTGACTTCATGTCCTTTTACAGACACACTCACACAGACACGTACACACATGCATGCACCCTTGCAGAATCTCTGGAGGACTTCTGATTTCGTGTCCTTTTTAGACAAACACACACATATACACACACACCCTGGCAGAACCTCTGGAGAAATTCCGACCTTTGTCCTTTTAAAAAACTCTCACCTTCACACACTGTTAAAGAATCTATAGAGGCCTTCTGACTTCGTGTCATTTTTACACACTCACACATACACACCCTTACAGAATCTCTGTAGCGCTTTTATTCGTGTCGTTTTACACACGCACACACACACACCATTGCAGAATCACTGGAGGGCTTCTGATTTTGTTTCCTTTTGCACACACACACACACCCTTGCAGAACATCTGGAGGACTTCTGACTTCGTGTCCTTTTTACACACTCACACAGACACATACAAACATACACACAACCTTGCAGTTTCTCTGGGTGACTTCTGATTTCGTGTCCTTTTTAGACACAAACACCCTGGCAGAACCTCTAGAGAACTTCCGACCATTGTCCTTTTTTAAAACTCTCACTCTCACACACTGTTGAAGAATCTCTAGAGGGCTTCTGACTTCGTGTCTTTTTTACACACAAACACACACACACACACACACACTCACACTCATACCTTGCCGAATCTCTAGAGGGCTTCTGACTTCATGTCCTTTTTACTCACACACACACACACACACACACACACACAGACTCACACCCTTGCCGAATCTCTACAGGGCTTCTGATTTCAAGTCCTTTTTACATATACACATACATTCACACCATTGCAGAATCTCTGGAGGGATTCTGATGTCGTGTGGACGCCATTACAAGATGGCGCTGGACCGCGCCCTTATCTTCAGGGTTAGTGATAACAAGTTATGCCACGCGTGCGCTCAGTCTGGACTTTGACGCAGGAGAGCTTTGCGCCTATCTGAGAGAGCCCCGTCACCCCGAAGCATATATAAGCCAGGGTTTTTAGCCTGCCCGGGGTCTTCCATAGCTGACCTCTGATCTAGAGGCAGCTCTCAATAAACTCCGCTTATCACGCTATCAGAAGGATCCTGATCAATTTGTCTCGTCGTGTGTCGCGTTCATCTTCTTATCTTCCGCCGTGGGAGGGTCGCGCGTGACAGCTGGTGCCGAAAACCTGGGATTTCGAGTCCTTAACAAGGCGACGAGACGGTTGAGTGGAGACCCCCGAAAGGGAGGATTCAGAACTGATCAGCGCTGCGGAGAGGGTGAGTTCTGCAAGGCCACTGCTGTGTGAATGTTTATCCGCTACGGCTGCGGAGGCCTTGGCTGAGTGTGAGAGAGAGTGCTGCTTCTGCTTTTGGTTTAGACCGAGAAGAAAATCCTGTGCTTAAGTCCCGTGTAGATAAACGGGCGACATGGGAAATGTTCCAATAAAACAGATGGTTAAAACTTTGCAACAAATCTTGCTAGCTCGTAAACTGAAGATATCAGAAGGCACGCTTAGCAAATTTGTGAGGGAAATAGACCAGATTGCACCATGGTTTCTAACAACGGGCTCTCTGACTGTCCCATGTTGGGACAAGTTGGGAAGAGACATTGATCGAGCAAAAGAATAGGGACAGATAAGACCGGGCACGAGACCGGTCTGGAAACTAGTTAGAAGTTGCTTAATGGACGAAGCTTGTGCAGAAGTGATACGTCAGGGGCAGCGTGAGTGGATTGACTTTCAAGACAGCATGTCAGAAGCAGGACAGGAACACACCCGAGGAAACAGGACGTCCGAAAAGGACGATCCGGGAATAGATTGATCTAAAAGGAAAAAACACAGGAGCTCAAAATTGGAGACAAATACGGAGTCAGAGGAAACCTCCGTGACCGGCTCGGAATCAGAGACCGGAGAGGAAACGGAGACAAAACAGCCAAAAACAGGAGGGACCACAAGAGAGAGGGGGGCTGCCGCGCGGGCACGGCAGGAAGCCCCTACTGAGATTAAGCTTAAATACAAATCCAAAGTGCCAGGAAGTATTTATCCCTGGAAGGAATTAGGGGCTTTAGGCCTTACCGAAAGTGATGAGGAGGAATTGGAGGAGGCGGCGGCTGCATATGACAGAGGGAGGTACGATGAGTTTGCTGCTATTAAGTATATACCTCCGGCACCTCAGATACCTCCCCCCTATAGCTCAGGGGGACAAAATTATTCTCTTTTGACGCCGAAGAGCCAACGGATGCTTAGTCAGATGTTCCCGGTTTTTGAAAATGCCAACCAACAGTGATATCATGAACCTTTAGATTATAAAATTGTCAAGGAATTGGCCGAGGCAGTAAGATCTTACGGAGTCAATGCTAATTACACACAATCTTTAATAGATCGTGTCTGTGCACATTGTATGACTCCTACTGACTGGTGTTCAGTCACCAAGGCGGTCCTAACCACAGGACAGTACCTAGAGTGGAAGTCTATGTGGATGGAAAACAGCATGACCCAAGCAAGACAAAATGCAGCCAGGGGCATGCCTCAGCAGGCTTGGACATATGAGATGCTAACAGGAAATGGTCAATGGGTAAACAATCAGACAGGTTACCCTATAGATGTATACCAACAAATTAATTTAGCCGCCGGAAAGGCCTGGAAAGCGCTGCCCAATAGGGGAGAAGTAAGAGGGAACCTTACAAAAATAATACAAGGCCCTACGGAGCCATTTTCAGATTTTGTGGCTAGAATGCTAGAAGCAGCAGGAAAAATTTTTGGGGATCAAGAAGTGGCTCAACCATTGATCGAGCAATTAATCTTTGAACAATGCACTAAGGAGTGTAGAACTATCATCACTCCCTGGAAGACTAAGGGACTCGAGGCCTGGATGAGAGCTTGCAGAGAGGTTGGCGGACCCCTAACTAACTCTGGGTTAGCAGCAGCAGTAATGGCATTAAACAAGAGAACCGTTAGCTGCTACAGATGTGGTAAACAAGGCCATATAAGGAAAGAATGTAAGAGCCAACCAGTGGGCGGACCCCGTGGGTCCGCGGGGCCACCGCCCGGAAATTGCCCAAGATGTCAAAAGGGAAGACATTGGGCCAATGAGTGCCGATCCACCCGTGATGCAATGGGGCGTGACCTTTCTCAAAATTCAAAAAACGGGATGAGGGGCCCTCGCCCACAGGGCCCAAAAATATATGGGGCAGTACAGGAACCAAATTTGAAGAAGTACACTCCCAGCAACCAGTCCCAAAGAGAGCCACCTCAGGATCCGCAGGGGTGGACCTCAGTGCCACCACCAGAGCAGTACTAACTCCACAGCAAGGGTGTCAGCCTATTGCAGTAAATTTCTCGGGCCCATTACCAGAAAACACGGTAGGCCTGATACTAGGCAGATCTAGTTGTACTTTAAAGGGACTGGTTGTACATCCAGGAGTCGTGGATCAAGATTTTACAGGAGGAGTTAGGGTACTTTGCTCCTCCCCTAGGGGCATGTATGCCATTATGCCTGGAGACCGTATTGCACAACTTCTGTTGTTGCCTAGTTTGCATACTAGCTTTCCTAGTACAAATAAGGAAAGGGGGAGTCGAGGATTTGGATCTTCAGGATCAGGAGAAATCTTTCGCTCGGTGGATCTGGATACTCGACCCACCTTGACATTAACTGTGGAAGGAAAAAGATTTCAAGGCATTATGGATACGGGTGCAGATAAAAGTATCATGGCTTTACAATGGTGGCCCTCTAATTGGCCTCTTAAAACATCCTCTCATTCTCTTCAAGGACTAGGATATGCAGATGCACCAAAAATCAGCTCAAAATTATTGTATTGGTTGACTGATGAAGGAGTAGCCGGAACTTTCCAGCCATACGTGCTACCCCTACCTGTTAACCTGTGGGGCAGAGATTTGCTCAACAAACTGGGCTATGTTTTGACTAATGATAAGATACCAGTGGCCCAAAGAATCATGAACAAATGGGGCTATGAAGAAGGACAAGGGTTAGGTAAATACAAGCAAGGCAGGACAGAGCCTATAGAAACTCAACAAAAGCAAGACAAACAAGGCTTGGGTTTTATATAGCGTCCTCTGGGGAGCCGCTACCCCTTACCTGGGAACATAATAAACCAGTATGGGTACCCCAGTGGCCGCTAACAAGCGAGAAGCTTGCGGCAGCTCATGAGCTCGTAAAACAACAGCTTTTAGCGGGACACGTAGAACCCTCTACCTCTCCATGGAACACACCTATATTCGTGATTAAAAAGGCCTCTGGAAAATGGCGACTTCTACATGACCTCAGAGCCATTAATGCCCAAATGCAGCCCATGGGGATTATACAAAGAGGTATGCCTCTATTATCAGCCTTACCTAAAGACTGGAGAGTCATTATCCTGGACATCAAGGACTGTTTTTTCTCTATTCCATTACATCTGCTTGATGTGCCACGATTCGCATTCACCCTACCTTCCATTAATCAAGAAAAGCCAGATGAAAGATATCAGTGGTTAAACCTCCCTCAAGGAATGCAAAATTCTCCAACTATGTGTCAACTTTATGTTAGTACCGCCATCCAGCCTGCCCGAGAAAAGTTTCCAAAGGCAAAAATTGTACATTATATGGATGACATTCTTTTAGCAGCCCCGACAGAACTTATGGTGGAACAATTGTTTTTGGAAATAACTCGACTTCTTCAAAAAAGGGGGCTACAGATTGCCCCCGAAAAGATTCAAAAACAGTCTGTAGGAAAATTTTTAGGCGCAAGAATAGAGCATACAGTTGTTAGCCCACAAAAGATATCAATTAGGTGTGACCAATTGACTACTTTGAATGATTTTCAAAAACTATTAGGAGATATTAATTGGATTCGACCTTATTTAAAATTGCCTACTGTTGTTTTAGAACCCCTTTTCAAAATCTTAGAAGGAGATTCTGACTTAAACTCTCCTAGAAAATTATCGGAAGAAGCTAGGAAAAGTTTAATGAAAGTTGAAGAGGCCCTTAGCAAGGCTCAGGTCCTTAGGTTCGATCCTAAAAAGGAATTACAGGTCTGTGTAATCCAGACCCCACATAGCCCCACAGCCGCTTTATGGCAAGAGGGTCCTTTGTTATGGGTTCACATGCCCTCTCACACAGGGAGAACAATTAGCTATTATCCTAACCTGGTAGCTACCATAGCTTTAAACACCATTATTACCTGTATAAAGCATTTTGGAACACAGCCTAAAAAGCTAGTTGTACCATACACCAAAGACCAAGTAGATACGTTAAGTGCCTTGTTAGATGATTGGGCTATATTAGTATGCTCCTTTACTGGTATGATAGATAACCACTACCCCAAACACCCTGTGTTAAGTTTTATCCAACAGCATCCTGTTATTTTTCCCAAACTTACTAGAGTTAAACCCATTCTTGGTGTGAAAACTATATATACTGATGGATCTAAATCTGGGATCGGAAGCATGGTCATTGACACAAAAGTTCAGACCTTTCACTTTGAGAAAGGAGTACCTCAAATAGTAGAATGTCAAGTAGTTTTAGAAGTTTTTAAAGCAATAAAAGAACCCTTTAATTTAATTTCCGATTCTCAATATGTAGTTAATGCAGTGCAGCAATTAGAAGTTGCAGGAAAAATAAGCGCCAAGAGTAACGTTTCTAGAATTTTGAGTTGCATTCAGGAGTGTATTCTTAATAGAACCAACCCTTTTTACATAGGGCATATCCGTGCTCACTCGGGCCTCCCGGGACCCATGAGTCAGGGCAATGACCTAGCTGATAAGGCCACAAGAACATTAGCCCTTGTGATACTAACGCCTGTCCAACAGGCCGTGGATTTTCACAAACTTTTTCATGTCCCTTCCCGAACTTTGAGTCATAAATTTAATATATCCCGAGAAGAGGCTCGAAAAATTGTCCGAGCCTGTCCTAGTTGTATCCCATTTATTCATGAACCACATACGGGAGTCAACCCTAGAGGACTACGTCCTTTAGACGTGTGGCAAATGGATGTCACACATGAAAATTCGTTTGGAAAAATGAAATATATTCACGTGTCCGTTGACACCTGCTCTGGCATCCTGGTAGCCACCCCGTTGACGGGAGAAAAGGTGCAACATGTGATCCAGCACTGTTTAGAAGCTTGGAGTGCGTGGGGAAAACCCCAATGCATAAAAATAGACAATGGCCCAGCCTACACAGCTCGGTCCTTTCAACAGTTTTGTGAACGTATGCAAGTTAAACATATTACTGGTCTACCTTACAATCCCCAAGGACAAGGTATTGTAGAACGTGCCAATCAAACGCTTAAACATTATTTACAAAAACAAAAAGGGGAGATAGTCAGTCTTCAGTCATCTGTTTAGTAACCCCTCGACAAAAACTGGCATTAGCCTTATTTACTATAATTTTTTTAAAATTGGATATCAATAATCAGTCGGCTGCTGAGCGCCATGGACAATGGCCAACACCAACCAAGGAAATGGTTAAATGGAAAAACGTGCTAGATAATAAATGGTATGGTCCGGATCCGGTGTTGATCAGATCCAGGGGAAGTCTTTGTGTTTTTCCGCAGAATGAAAGACAGCCTGTGTGGGTGCCATCGTGATTGACCAGAGAAGTGACGAGGACGTCAGAGACAAAGGAGGAGATAAGAAAAGAAGAGAAACAAACAGAGATTGTTGAAAAGCCTGATGTGGCCCCATAGCCATTGTTTTGGCCTCAATTTTTTGAGCATTATCCCCATTGCTTTATTTTTTGCAATTGCCCTTGTTGCCTCCGCGCCAAACGATTGGTCTCGGCAGGACAGGATTTGGCTAGGACTTTTTTATTGTTTTTGGGTTCTTGTTTTTGCAGGAACACAGTGCTTTTAACATTTGAAGATAGAAAATTACTCTGATCATGATACAGGTCATATTTAGTTTGATTATTATAGTAGAAGCAACCCGGGCAGAAAAATTGTGGGGAGTGGTGAGAACCTGGCCTATACCCCATCCAGTAAATAGACAAGCCCCAGTTCTCCCAGTATTTTTTGCTCAAAAATGTGATAGATTGGGAGTCCCTTGTAGTCCTCCTGTGAGTAAAGTATCAAAATTTTATAATGTCACAAATTTTACTTTAGTTAATAGCTTATGTTTCCATATCGTAAAAAATTCTTCCAGTAATCAGTGCATAAATTTGAGAAAGATAAATGTTACAACATGGCTTGATCCTGAAGTTACCCCAGGGTCGACTGTCAAGGTAGAGGTCGATCAAGAAGGCGAGATGATTTTTAGTGGCTCGCCCCCAGCCCCGCAACTAGGCGAATGGTCGACACCAGCAACTCCGCCGGTGACGCGTGTCGAGACATATGTCTGGCAAGAAGAATTGCTGGCACCAGTAGAGACGGGCGAAGAACATGAGGAAAGAACTCGATGCAATGGTACTCTGGAAAGAGTGAGGGTATTCCCTCCCTGTCGTCCTAGAGAAAGATTTCCACCAGAGTTTGAAAACTGTGACCCAGGGGTACAGGATAAATTGTATTTATCTAAACTAAACCTCAATTTTTCCCCAAAATTATATAACAGCACCCAGAATGTGAGCAAGAATACATGGCCGTGGCATCAGTGGATTCTAAATAACAGATTGAATGCTGCCACTATTATGTCCCCTTTTGCTGGCTTGTTGGGAAGCGTCATACGTCTCAAAAGAGCTAATGTAGTTATTGTGGGAAATATGGCAAACGTTAGTGAAGGCTTGAGTTATAGCCATAATTATATTTATGATTATAATCCAGTTTGCGTAAAAAGTCCTTTTTTATTTTTAGTTTTTAATTATACATGTATTATAAATGATGTTGTTAGTTGCAATAGTAGTAAATGTAGATGTAAAATTAGAGAGTGTTGGTCTGGAAACCGAACGCATAATGCTATGGTCATTCGCATTCCCACCTTAGTTCCTATACCTGTGGAAGCGGATCCGAATCAATTCCCCATTACTACTCTATTGAGACATAAAAGAGATTTTGGCATAACAGCTGCAATTGTTACAGCAATAGCGATATCAGCAACAGCGGCCGTAACTGCGGGTATCGCTATGGCCAATCAAGTGCAGACAGCTAAAGTTATAAATGAAGTTGTGGAAAAAACCGCGGATGCACTAATGGAAGCCCGCAATGCCCAAGCTCATTCAGCGGCGGAATAATTCTGTTGAATCAAAAAACGGATTTATTGCAACAAGAAATTGAGCAACTTACCAGCTTGGTACAACTGAGCTGTGTATTATCAACACCTGCGGTTTGTGTCACCCCTATTATATATAATGAATCAAGCAGCATTATTAAAAACATTTCAGATTTTTTGACAGGCCAATGGAGTGAAGAGCTGGAAGCGATACAGGACCAGATGTTGTTGAAGATTTTGAAATTGAATGGCATACGTACTAAGCCTATCACGCTTGGAGATTACACCTCTTGGTTGTCCTCTGCTTTTTCCTATTTCAAGGAGTGGGTGGGAACATTTTTATTTTTGGGCTTAATCTGCTTCAGTGGCATAATTCTTCTCTGGATGATTTGCAAGCTCAAGCGCAATCAGGCTAGCGAAAAGCATGTGATATTACAAGCCCTCATGGCTCTTGAAAAGGGCGAGCAGCCAGAGATTTGGCTTTCCCTCCTCAAGCGCTAGACCATGCGCAAGCTGAGTCCGCAGCCAAAGACGGGAAAGACCAGTGGGACATGGTACCAACCTAAGACAGGAGCCTGCCGCTAGAGGGCAGGAGTTCCGATGACGGGTAAGGACCATGTGGCATGCTAGGTCACCTAAGACAGGCGGGATTCCAAAATCTTATTATATAAAAAGGGAGGAGATGTGGACGCCATTACAAGATGGCGCTGGACCGCGCCCTTATCTTCAGGGTTAGTGATAACAAGTTATGCCACGCGTGCGCTCAGTCTGGACTTTGACGCAGGAGAGCTTTGCGCCTATCTGAGAGAGCCCCGTCACCCCGAAGCATATATAAGCCAGGGTTTTTAGCCTGCCCGGGGTCTTCCATAGCAGACCTCGGATCTAGAGGCAGCTCTCAATAAACTCCGCTTATCACGCTATCAGAAGGATCCTGGTCAATTTGTCTCGTCGTGTGTCGCGTTCATCCTCTTATCTTCCGCCGTGGGAGGGTCGCGCGTGACAATGTCGCGTCCTTTTTACACCCCCCAGCCCCCCCTACACACACACAAAAGCACTTGCAGAACATCTGGAGGGCTTCTGACATCGTGTCCTTTTTACACACTCACACAGACATATACACACATGCATGCACCCTTGCAGAATCTCTGGAGGACATCTGATTTCATGTCCTCTTTAGACAAACACACATACAAACACACACCCTGGCATAACATCTGGAGAGCTTCTGAATTTGTCCTTTTTAAAAACTCTCACCCTCACACGCTGTTGAAGAATCTCTAGAGGGCTTCTGACTTCGTGTCCTTTTTACACACTCACACATACACACCCTTACAGAATCTCTGTAGAATTGGATTTGTGTCTTTTTACACATGCACACACACACATCCTTGCAGAATCACTAGAGGGCTTCGGATCTTGTTTCCTTTTTATAAACACACACACACACACGCACACACACACACGCACTCACACACTCTCACCCTTGCCGAATCTTTACAGGGCTTCTGATTTCAAGGTCTTTTTACGTATACACATACATTCACACCATTGCAGAACCTCTGGAGGGATTCTGATGTCGTGTCCTTTTTACACACACACACACACTTGCAGAACATCTGGAGGGCCCCTGACTTCTTGTCCTTTTTACACACTCACACAGACACATACACACATGCATGCAACCTTGCAGAATCTCTGGAGGACTTCTGATTTCGTGTCCTTTTTAGACACACACACACACAAACACACTGGCAGAACCTCTGGAGAATTTCCCACATTTGTCCTTTTTAAAAACTAACACTTACACCTGTTGAAGAATCTCTAGAGGGCTTCTGACTTCGTGACCTTTTTACACACAAACACACATACACACCCTTACAGAATCTCTGTAGCGCTTGAATTCGTGTCTTTTTACACACACACACACCCTTGCAGAATCACTAGAGGGCTTCTAATTTTGTTTACTTTTTACACACACACACACACAAACTCACACTTATACCTAGGCAGAATCACTAGAGGGCTTCTGGCTTCGTGTCCTTTTTACACACAAACACACACACACACACACCGTTGCAGAATATGTAGAAGGCGTCTGATTTACTGTCCTTTTACACACACACACACACACACACACACTCACACCCTTGCCTAATCTCTACAGGGCTTCTGATTTCAAGTCCGTTTTATATATACACATACATTCACACCATTGCAGAATCTCTGGAGGGATTCTGACTTCGTGTCCTTTTTACACACACACACACACACACACACACACACACACATTCACATTCGCACACATACCCTTGCAGAATCTCTGGATGTCTTCTGATTCGTGTTCTTTTTCCACACACACACACACACAAACACACAATCACACCCATGCAGAATCTCTCTAGTGGGTTTGAATTCATGTCCTTTTACACACGAACACACACATACACACACCCTTTCAGAATCTCTGGAGGGCTTCTGTTCATGTCATTCTTACACACTCACACACTCATATCCTTACAGATTCTCTGCAGGACTTCTGACTTTGTCTCCTTTTACACACACACACACACACACACACTAACACTCATACCCTTGCAGAATCTCTGGAGGGCTTCTGACTTCATGTCATTTTTACACACACACACACACACACACACACACTCACACCCTTGCCGAATCTCTACAGGGCTTCTGATTTCAAGTCCTTTTTACATATACACATACATTCACACCATTGCAGATCTCTGGAGGTATTCTGATGTCGTGTCCTTTTTACACCCACCCTCCCCCCCTACACACACACACACACCCTTGCAGAACATCTGGAGGGCTTCTGACTTCGGGTCCTTTTACACTCTCACACAGACACATACACACATGCATGCACCCTTGCAGAATCTCTGGAGGACTTCTGATTTCGTGTCCTTCTTAGACACACACACACACCCTGGCAGAACCTCTGGAGAACTTCCGACCTTTGTCCTTTTTAAAAACTCTCACCCTCACACACTGTTAAAGAATCTGTAGAGGGCTTCTGACTTCGTGTCCTTTTTACACACTCACACATGCACACCCTTACAGAATCTCTGTATCGCTTGAATTCGTGTCTTTTTACACACACACACATACACACACACTCACACTCATACCCTTGCAGAATCTCTAGAGGGCTTCTGACTCCGTGTCATTTTTACATATAAACACTCACACTGATACCCTTGAAGAATCTCTGGAGGGCTTTTCATTCGTGTCATTTTTACATACACACCCACACACACAAACATACCCTTGGAGAATGTCTGGAGGGCTTCTAACGTCGTGTCCTTTTTACCTACACACACATACACATACACACCTTTGCAGAATCTCTGGAGGTTTCTGACTTCGTGTCATTTTTATATATACACACACACACTCAGATCTTAGCAGAATCCCTAGAGGGCTTCTGACTTCCTGTCTTTTTACACACATACAAACACATATACGCACTCTTGCACAATCTCTGGAGGGCTTCTGACGACGTGTCCTTTTAACACACACACTCACACTCTTGCAGAATCTCTGGAGGGCTTCTGACGTAGTGTTCTTTTTACACAGACACATCTTTGCATAATATTGCCGGGCTTCTGATTTCTAGTCCTTTTTACAAACACACACACACACCTTTGCAGAATATCTGGAGGGCTTCTTACTTCGTGTCCTTTTTACACACACACACACATACACACACACACACTCACATTCACACTCATACCCTTGCCGAATCTCTGGAGGGCTTCTGACTTCATGTCCTTTTTAGAAACACACACACACACACACACACACACACACACACAAAGACACTCACACCCTTGCCGAATCTCTACAGGACTTCTGATTTCAAGCCCTTTTTACATATACACATACATTCACACCATTGCAGAATCTCTGGAGGGATTCTGATGTCGTGTCCTTTTTACACACAAACACACACACACACACACCCTTGTAGAACATCTGGAGGGTATGACTTCGTGTACTTTTTACACACTCACACAGACACATACACACATGCATGCACCCTTGCAAAATCTCTGGAGGACTTTTGATTTCGTGTCCTTTTTAGACACACACACATACACACACACACCCTGGCATAAACTCTGGAGAACTTCCGACCTTTGTCCTTTTTAAAAACTCTCACCCTCAAACACACACACATACACACAACCTTACAGAATCTCTGGAGGCCTTCTCATTTCCTATTCTTTGTACACACACAAACACACACTCACACTCATACCGTTGCAGAATCTCTGGAGGGCTTCTGAGGTCGTGTTCTTTTTCCACACAAAAAAAAACACACACATTCACACCCTTGCAGAATCTCTGGAGGACGTTTGACTTCATGTCCTTTTTACACAAACACACACACATATACAAGCACCCTTGCACAGCCTTGTGTGTGTGTTTGTTTTACACACACACATCCTGGCAGAACCTCTGGAGAACTTGTGACTTTGAGTCCTTTTTAAACACTCTCACACGCACACACTGTTGAAGAATCTCTAAAGGACTCTGACATCGTGTCTTTTTTACACACTCACACACACAACCTGGCAGAATCTCTGGAGGGCTTCTGACTTCGTGGCTTTTTACACATACACACACACAACTTTGCAGAATCACCAGAGGGCTTCTGATTTTGTTTCCTTTTTACACACACACACACATACACGCACTCTTGCAGAATATCTGGAGAGCTACTTACTTCGTGTCCTTTTTACTCACACACACACACACACTCACACCCTTGAAGAATATCTGGAGGGCTTCTGACGTCGTGTCCTTCTTACACACACACACACATACACACACGCACCCTTGCAGAATCTCTGGAGAGCTTTTGACTTCGTGTCCTTTTTACACACACACACACATACACACTCACACTCATGCCCTTTCAGAATCTCTGGAGGACTCCTGACTTCGCGTCCTTTTTGCACACACACTCACATACACGGACCCTTCCAGAATCTCTAGAGGGCTTCTGACTTCGTGTCCTTTTTACACACAAACACACACTCTGACACCTTTGCAGAATCTCTTGATGGCTTCTGACTTCATGTCCTTTTTACACACACATACACACACACTCACACTCATACACTTGCAGAATCTCTGGAAGGCTTCTGACTTCTCCTTTTTACACACACACACACACATATACCGTTGCAAATCTAGAAGGCTTCAGATTTGGTGTCCTATTCACCCACACAAATACACACACAACCATGCAGAATCTCTGGAGGGCTTCTGATTTCCTGTCCTTCGTACACACACACAAACCTTGGCAGAATCGCTATAGGGCTTCTGACTTCGTGTTCCTTTAACACGCACACACACACACACACACACTCACACCCTTGTGAAATCTCTGGAGGGCTTCTGACGTCGTGTCCTTTTTACACACACTCACAAACTTGCAGAATCTCTGGAGGGATTCTGACGTCGTGTCCTTTTTACACACACACACACCCTTGCAGAATATCTGGAGGGCTACTGATTCGTGTTCTTTTTACACACTCACACACACAAATGCACAAACCTTTGCAGAATCTCTGGAGGGCTTCTGACTTCGTGGCTTTTTACACATACACACACACAACTTTGCAGAATCACCAGAGGGCTTCTGATTTTGTTTCCTTTTTACACACACACACACATACACGCACTCTTGCAGAATATCTGGAGAGCTACTTACTTCGTGTCCTTTTTACTCACACACACACACACTCACACCCTTGAAGAATATCTGGAGGGCTTCTGACGTCGTGTCCTTCTTACACACACACACACACATACACACAAGCACCCTTGCAGAATCTCTGGAGAGCTTTTGACTTCGTGTCCTTTTTACACACACACACACATACACACTCACACTCATGCCCTTTCAGAATCTCTGGAGGACTCCTGACTTCGCGTCCTTTTTGCACACACACTCACATACACGGACCCTTCCAGAATCTCTAGAGGGCTTCTGACTTCGTGTCCTTTTTACACACAAACACACACTCTGACACCTTTGCAGAATCTCTTGATGGCTTCTGACTTCATGTCCTTTTTACACACACATACACACACAATCACACTCATACACTTGCAGAATCTCTGGAAGGCTTCTGACTTCTCCTTTTTACACACACACACACACACATACCGTTGCAAATCTAGAAGGCTTCAGATTTGGTGTCCTATTCACCCACACAAATACAAACACAACCTTGCAGAATCTCTGGAGGGCTTCTGATTTCCTGTCCTTCGTACACACACACAAACCTTGGCAGAATCGCTATAGGGCTTCTGACTTCGTGTTCCTTTAACACGCACACACACACACACACACACACTCACACCCTTGTGAAATCTCTGGAGGGCTTCTGACGTCGTGTCCTTTTTACACACACTCACAAACTTGCAGAATCTCTGGAGGGATTCTGACGTCGTGTCCTTTTTACACACACACACACCCTTGCAGAATATCTGGAGGGCTACTGATTCGTGTTCTTTTTACACACTCACACACACAAATGCACAAACCTTTGCAGAATCTCTGGAGGGCTTCTGATTTCGTGTCCTTTTTAGACACACACACATACACACACACCCTGGAAGAACTTCTGGAGCACTTCTGAATTTTGTCCTTTTTAAACCCTCTCACCCACACACTCTGTTCAAGAATCTCTAGAGGGCTTCTGACTTCGTGTTCTTTTTACACACTCACACACACACACCCTTACAGAATCTCTGGCCGCTTTACTTCGTGTCTTTTTACACACACGCACACACACACACCCTTGCAGAATCACTAGAGGACTTCTGATTTTGTTTTATTTTGCACACACACACACACACACACACACACTCACAATCATACCCTTGCAGAATCTCTAGAGGGCTTCTGACTTTGGGTCCTTTTTCCACACACACTCACATACACTCACCCTTGCAGAATCTCTGGAGGGCTTCTGATTCGCATCCATTTTACACACAAACCCACACTCTCACACACTTGCAGAATCTCTGGAGGGCTTCTGACTTCTTGTACTTTTTACACACACATACACACACTCACACTCATACACTTGCTGAATCATTGGAGGGCTTCTGACTTCTTCTCCTTTTTACACACAAACACACTCATACACACCATTGCAGAATCTCTAGAATGCTCCTGATTTGGTGGCCTTTTCACACACACAACTTTGCAGAATCTCTAGAGGGATTCTGATTTCGTGTCCTTTATACACACACACAAATCTTGGCAGAATCTCTTCAGGGCTTCTGACTTCGTGTTCCTTTAACACACACACACAAACATAACGTTGCAGAATCTCTAGAGGACTTGTGGCTTCGTGTACTTTTTACACACATGCAAACACATTTACACTCGTACCCTTGCAGAACTCTTTAGGGCTTCTGACGTCGTGTCCTTTTTACACACACAAAAACCCACACACACTCACTCTTTTGTTAAATCTCTGGAGGGCTTCTGACATCGTGTCCTTTTAACACACACACACACACACTCACACTCTTGCAGAATCTATGGAGGGCTTCTGACGTAGTGTTCTTTTTACACACACAAAACCTTACATAATATCTGCAGGGCTTCTGACTTCGTGTCCTTTTTACAAACACATACACACACACTCACACCCTTGAAGAATATCTGGAGGGCTTCTGACGTCGTGTCCTTCTTACACACACACACACACACACATACACACACGCACCCTTGCAGAATCTCTGGAGAGCTTTTGACTTCGTGTCCTTTTTACACACACACACACTTACACACTCACACTCATGCCCTTTCAGAATCTCTGGAGGGCTCCTGACTTCACGTCCTTTTTGCACACACATACACGGACCCTTCCAGAATCTCTAGAGTGCTTCTGACTTCGTGTCCTTTTTACACACAAACACACACTCTGACACCTTTGCAGAATCTCTTGAGGGCTTCTGACTTCATGTCCTTTTTACACACACATACACACACACTCACACTCATACACTTGCAGAATCTCTGGAAGGCTTCTGACTTCTCCTTTTTACACACACACACACATATACCATTGCAAATCTAGAAGGCTTCAGATTTGGTGTCCTATTCACCCACACAAATACACACACAAACTTGCAGAATCTCTGGAGGGTTTCTGATTTCCTGTCCTTCGTACACACACACAAACCTTGGAAGAATCGCTATAGGGCTTCTGACTTCGTGTTCCTTTAACACACACACACACACACACACACATTCCATTGCTGAATCTCTGGAGGACTTCTGACTTCGTGTCCTTTTTACACACAGACATCCAAACCTTGCTGAATCTCTGGAGGGCTTCTGACGTCGTGTCTCTTTTACACACACATACAGTCACACTCTTGTAGAATCTCTGGAGGGCTTCTGACGTAATGTTCTTTTCACACACACACACAATTGCATAATATCTGCAGGGCTTCTGACTTCTTGTCCGTTTTACAAACACACACACCCTTGCAGAATATCAGGAGGGCTTCTGACTTCGGGTCCTTTTTACACACACACATACACACACACACCCTTGCGGAATATCAGGAAGGCTTCTGACTTCGTGTCCTTCATACACACTCACATACACACATGCACACATGCACGCACCCTTTCAGAATCTCTGGAGGGCTACTTACTTCGTGTCCTTTTTACACACACACACACATTCACACCCTTAAAGAATATCTGGAGAGCTTCTGACGTCGTGTCCTTCTTACACCCACACATACACACACACATCCTTGCAGAATCTCTGGAGGGTTTCTGACTTCGTGTCCATTTTATACATACATACTCACACTATACCCTTCAAGAATCTCTTGAGGGTTCTGACTTCGTGTCTTTTTATATATAAAAACAAACTCACAACTTTGCAGAATCTCTAGAGAGCTTCTGAATTCGTGTCCTTTTTACACACACACACACACACACACTCACACTCACACTACTACCCCTACAATATCTCTTGAGGGCCCTGACTTCTTGACTTTTTTACAAACACACTTACAACGTTGCAGAATCTCTAAGGGAATTCGGTCTTCTTTTCCTTTTTTCACACACACACACACACACACACTCACACCCTTGTGAAATCTCTGGAGGGCTTCTGACGTCGTGTCCTTTTTACACACATTCACAACCTTGCAGAATCTCTGGAGGGATTCTGACGTCGTGTCCTTTTTACACACACACACACGCTTGCAGAATATCTGGAGGGCTACTGATTCGTGTTCTTTTTACACACTCACACACACAAATGCACAAACCTTTGCAGAATCTCTGGAGGGCTTCTGATTTCGTGTCCTTTTTAGACACACACACATACACACACACCCTGGAAGAACTTCTGGAGCACTTCTGAATTTTGTCCTTTTTAAACACTCTCACCCACACACTCTGTTGAAGAATCTCTAGAGGGCTTCTGACTTCCTGTTCTTTTTACACACTCACACACACACACCCTTACAGAATCTCTGGCCGCTTTACTTCGTGTCTTTTTACACACACACACACACACACCCTTGCAGAATCACTAGAGGACTTCTGATTTTGTTTTCTTTTACACACACACACACACTCACAATCATACCCTTGCAGAATCTCTAGAGGGCTTCTGACTTCGGGTCCTTTTCCCACACACACTCACCCTTGCAGAATCTCCGGAGGGCTTCTGATTCGCATCCATTTTACACACAAACACACTCTCACACACTTGCAGAATATCTGGAGGGCTTCTGACTTCTTGTACTTTTTACACACACGTACACACACACTCACACGCATACACTTGCAGTATCATTGGAGGGTTTCTGACTTCTCCTTTTTACACACAAACACACACATACACACCATTGCAGAATCTCTAGAATGCTCCTGATTTGGTGGCCTTTTCACACACACACCCTTGCAGAATCTCTAGAGGGATTCTAATTTCGTGTCCTTTATACACACACACACAAATCTTGGCAGAATCTCTTCAGGGCTTCTGACTTCGTGTTCCTTTAACACACACACACACAAACATAACGTTGCAGTTTCTCTAGAGGACTTGTGACTTCGTGTACTTTTTACACACACGCAAACACATTTACACTCGTACCCTTGCAGAACTCTTTAGGGCTTCTGACGTCGTGTCCTTTTTACACACACAAAAACCCACACACACTCACTCTTTTGCTAAATCTCTGGAGGGCTTCTGACATCGTGTCCCTTTAACAAACACACACACACACTCACACTCTTGCAGAATCTATGGAGGGCTTCTGACGTAGTGTTCTTTTTACACACACACACAACCTTACATAATATCTGCAGGGCTTCTGACTTCGTGTCCTTTTTACAAACACACACACACTCACACCCTTGAAGAATATCTGGAGGGCTTCTGACGTCGTGTCCTTCTTACACACACACACACACATACACACACGCACCCTTGCAGAATCTCTGGAGGGCTTCTGATATCGTGTCCTTTTAACACACACATACACACACACACTCACACTCTTGCAGGATCTATGGAGGGCTTCTGACGTAGTGTTCTTTTTAGACACACACACATACACACACACCCTGGAAGAACTTCTGGAGCACTTCTGAATTTTGTCCTTTTTAAACACTCTCACCCAGACACTCTGTTGAAGAATCTCTAGAGGGCTTCTGACTTCCTGTTCTTTTTACACACTCACACACACCCTTACAGAATCTCTGGCCGCTTTACTTCGTGTCTTTTTAAACACACACACACACACACACACACACACACACCCTTGCCGAATCACTAGAGAACTTCTGATTTTGTTTTCTTTTACACACACACACACACACACTCACAATCATACCCTTGCAGAATCTCTAGAGGGCTTCTGACTTCTCCTTTTTACACACACACACACATATACCGTTGCAAATCTAGAAGGCTTCAGATTTGGTGTCCTATTCACCCACACAAATACACACACAACCTTGCAGAATCTCTGGAGGGCTTCTGATTTCCTGTCCTTCGTACACACACACAAACCTTGGCAGAATCGCTATAGGGCTTCTGACTTCGTGTTCCTTTAACACACACACACACACACACACACACACACACACACTCACACCCTTGTGAAATCTCTGGAGGGCTTCTGACGTCGTGTCCTTTTTACACACACTCACAAACTTGCAGAATCTCTGGAGGGATTCTGACGTCGTGTCCTTTTTACACACATACACACGCTTGCAGAATATCTGGAGGGCTACTGATTCGTGTTCTTTTTACACACTCACACACACAAATACCCAAACCTTTGCAGAATCTCTGGAGGGCTTCTGATTTCGTGTCCTTTTTAGACACACACACATACACACACACCCTGGAAGAACTTCTGGAGCACTTCTGAATTTTGTCCTTTTTAAACACTCTCACCCACACACTCTGTTGAAGAATCTCTAGAGGGCTTCTGACTTCCTGTTCTTTTTACACACTCACACACACACCCTTACAGAATCTCTGGCCGCTTTACTTCGTGTCTTTTCACACACACACACACACCCTTGCAGAATCTCTAGAGGGCTTCTGACTTCGGGTCCTTTTTCCACACACACTCACATACACTCACCCTTGCAGAATCTCTGGAGTGCTTCTCATTCGCATCCATTTTACACACAAACCCACACTCTCACACACTTGCAGAATCTCTGGAGGGCTTCTGACTTCTTGTACTTTTTACACACACATACACACACACTCACACTCATACACTTGCTGAATCATTGGAGGGCTTCTGACTTCTCCTTTTTACACACAAACACACACATACACACCATTGCAGAATCTCTAGAATGCTCCTGATTTGGTGGCCTTTTCACACACACAACCTTGCAGAATCTCTAGAGGGATTCTGATTTCGTGTCCTTTATACACACACACAAATCTTGGCAGAATCTCTTCAGGGCTTCTGACTTCGTGTTCCTTTAACACACACACACAAACATAACGTTGCAGAATCTCTAGAGGACTTGTGGCTTCGTGTACTTTTTACACACACGCAAACACATTTGCACACGTACCCTTGCAGAACTCTTTAGGGCTTCTGACATCGTGTCCTTTTTACACACACAAAAACCCACACACACTCACTCTTTTGCTAAATCTCTGGAGGGCTTCTGACATCGTGTCCTTTTAACACACACACACACACACACTCACACTCTTGCAGAATCTATGGAGGGCTTCTGACGTAGTGTTCTTTTTACACACACACACAACCTTACATAATATCTGCAGGGCTTCTGACTTCGTGTCCTTTTTACAAACACACACACACACACTCACACCCTTGAAGAATATCTGGAGGGCTTCTGACGTCGTGTCCTTCTCACACACACACACACACACACATACACACACGCACCCTTGCAGAATCTCTGGAGAGCTTTTGACTTCGTGTCCTTTATACACACACACACACATACACACTCACACTCATGCCCTTTCAGAATCTCTGGAGGGCTCCTGACTTCGCGTCCTTTTTGCACACACACTCACATACACGGACCCTTCCAGAATCTCTAGAGTGCTTCTGACTTCGTGTCCTTTTTACACACAAACACACACTCTGACACCTTTGCAGAATCTCTTGAGGGCTTCTGACTTCATGTCCTTTTTACACACACATACACACACACTCACACTCATACACTTGCAGAATCTCTGGAAGGCTTCTGACTTCTCCTTTTTACACACACACACACACATATACCGTTGCAAATCTAGAAGGCTTCAGATTTGGTGTCCTATTCACCCACACAAATACACACACAACCTTGCAGAATCTCTGGAGGGTTTCTGATTTCCTGTCCTTCGTACACACACACAAACCTTGGCAGAATCGCTAGGGCTTCTGACTTCGTGTTCCTTTAACACACACACACACACACACACACATTCCATTGCTGAATCTCTGGAGGACTTCTGACTTCGTGTCCTTTTTACACACAGACATCCACACCTTCCTGAATCTCTGGAGGGCTTCTGACGTCGTGTCTCTTTTACACACACATACACCCACACTCTTGTAGAATCTCTGGAGGGCTTCTGACGTAATGTTCTTTTCACACACACACACAATAGCATAATATCTGCAGGGCTTCTGACTTCTTGTCCGTTTTACAAACACACACACCCTTGCAGAATATCAGGAGGGCTTCTGACTTCGGGTCCTTTTTACACACACAGATACACACACACACACACACCCTTGCGGAATATCAGGAAGGCTTCTGACTTCGTGTCCTTCATACACACTCACATACACACATGCACACATGCACGCACCCTTTCAGAATCTCTGGAGGGCTACTTACTTCGTGTCCTTTTTACACACACACACACATTCACACCCTTAAAGAATATCTGGAGGGCTTCTGACGTCGTGTCCTTCTTACACCCACACATATACACACACATCCTTGTAGAATCTTTGGAGGGTTTCTGACTTCGTGTCCATTTTATACATACATACTCACACTATACCCTTCAAGAATCTCTGGAGGGTTCTGACTTCGTGTCTTTTTATATATAAAAACAAACTCACAACTTTGCAGAATCTCTAGAGAGCTTCTGAATTCGTGTCCTTTTTACACACACACACACACTCCCACTACTACCCCTACAATATCTCTTGAGGGCCCTGACTTCTTGACTTTTTTACAAACACACTTACAACGTTGCAGAATCTCTAAGGGAATTCGGTCTTCTTTTCCTTTTTTCACACACACACACACACACACACACACTCACACCCTTGTGAAATCTCTGGAGGGCTTCTGACGTCGTGTCCTTTTTACACACATTCACAACCTTGCAGAATCTCTGGAGGGATTCTGACGTCGTGTCCTTTTTACACACACACACACGCTTGCAGAATATCAGGAGGGCTACTGATTCGTGTTCTTTTTACACACTCACACACACAAATGCACAAACCTTTGCAGAATCTCTGGAGGGTTTCTGATTTCGTGTCCTTTTTAGACACACACACATACACACACACCCTTGAAGAACTTCTGGAGCACTTCTGAATTTTGTCCTTTTTAAACCCTCTCACCCACACACTCTGTTGAAGAATCTCTAGAGGGCTTCTGACTTCGTGCTCTTTTTACACACTCACACACACACACACCATTACAGAATCTCTGGCCGCTTTACTTCGTGTCTTTTTACACACACACACACACACACCCTTGCAGAATCACTAGAGGACTTCTGATTTTGTTTTCTTTTACACACACACACACACACACACACACACACTCACAATCATACCCTTGCAGAATCTGTAGAAGCCTTCTGACTTCGGGTCTTTTTTCCACACACACTCACATACACTCACCCTTGCAGAATCTCTGGAGGGCTTCTGATTCGCATCCATTTTACACACAAACCCACACTCTCACACACTTGCAGAATCTCTGGAGGGCTTCTGACTTCTTGTACTTTTTACACACACATACACACACACTCACACTCATACACTTGCAGAATCATTGGAGGGCTTCTGACTTCTTCTCCTTTTTACACACAAACACACACATACACACCATTGCAGAATCCCTAGAATGCTCCTGATTTGGTGGCCTTTTCACACACACAACTTTGCAGAATCTCTAGAGGGATTCTGATTTCGTGTCCTTTATACACACACACAAATCTTGGCAGAATCTCTTCAGGGCTTCTGACTTCGTGTTCCTTTAACACACACACACACAAACATAACGTTGCAGAATCTCTAGAGGACTTGTGACTTCGTGTACTTTTTACACACACGCAAACACATTTACACTCGTACCCTTGCAGAACACTTTAGGGCTTCTGACGTCGTGTCCTTTTTACACACACAAAAACCCACACACACTCACTCTTTTGCTAAATCTCTGGAGGGCTTCTGACTTCGTGTATTTTTTACAAACACACACACACCCTTGCAGAATCTTTAGAGGGCTTCTGACTTCGTGTTCTTTTTCCACACACTCACACACTAACACCCTTGCAGAATCTCTGGATGTCTTCTGACTTCGTGTTCTTTTTACACACACACACACACACACTCACACCCTTGTGAAATCCCTGGAGGGCTTCTGACGTAGTGTCCTTTTTACACACACTCACACCCTTGCAGAATCTCTGGAGGGCTTCTGACGTCGTGTCCTTTTTACACACACACACACCCTTGCAGAATATCTGGAGGGCTACTGATTCGTGTTCTTTTTACACACTCACACACACAAATGCACAAACCGTTGCAGAATCTCTGGAGGGCTTGTGATTTCGTGTCCTTTTTAGACACACACACATACACACACTCCCTGGAAGAACTTCTGGAGCACTTCTGAATTTTGTCCTTTTTAAACACTCTCACCCACACACTCTGTTGAAGAATCTCTAGAGGGCTTCTGACTTCGTGTTCTTTTTACACACTCACACACACACACCCTTACATAATCTCTGGCCGCTTTACTTCGTGTCTTTTTACACACACACACACCCTTGCAGAATCACTAGAGGACTTCTGATTTTGTTTTATTTTACACACACACACACACACACTCACAATCATACCCTTGCAGAATCTCCAGAGGGCTTCTGACTTCGGGTCCTTTTTCCACACACACTCACACTTGCAGAATCTCTGGAGGGCTTCTGATTCGCATCCATTTTACACACAAACCCACACTATCACACACTTGCAGAATCTCTGGAGGGCTTCTGACTTCTTGTACTTTTTACACACACATTCACACACACTCATACACTTGAAGAATCATTGGAGGGCTTCTGACTTCTTCTCCTTTTTACACACAAACACACACATACACACCATTGCAGAATCTCTAGAATGCTCCTGATTTGGTGGCCTTTTCACACACACAACCTTGCAGAATCTCTAGAGGGATTCTGATTTCGTGTCCTTTATACACACACACAAATCTTGGCAGAATCTCTTCAGGGCTTCTGACTTCTTGTTCCTTTAACACACACACACAAACATAACGTTGCAGAATCTCTAGAGGACTTGTGACTTCGTCTACTTTTTACACACACGCAAACACATTTACACTCGTACCCTTGCAGAACTCTTTAGGGCTTCTGACGTCGTGTACTTTTTACACACACAAAAACCCACACACACTCACTCTTTTGCTAAATCTCTGGAGGGCTTCTGACATCGTGTCCTTTTAACACACACACACACACTCACACTCTTGCAGAATCTATGGAGGGCTTTGACGTAGTGTTCTTTTTACACACACACAACCTTACATAATATCTGCAGGGCTTCTGACTTCGTGTATTTTTTACAAACACACACACACCCTTGCAGAATCTCTAGAGGGCTTCTGACTTCGTGTTCTTTTTCCACACACTCGCACACTAACACCCTTGCAGAATCTCTGGATGTCTTCTGACTTCGTGTTCTTTTTACACACACACACACACACTCACACCCTTGTGAAATCTCTGTAGGGCTTCTGACGTCGTGTCCTTTTTACACACACTCACAACCTTGCAGAATCTCTGGAGGGATTCTGACGTCGTGTCTTTTTTACACACACACACACCCTTGCAGAATACCTGGAGGGCTACTGATTCGTGTTCTTTTTACACACTCACACACACAAATGCACAAACCTTTGCAGAATCTCTGGAGGGCTTCTGATTTCGTGTCCTTTTTAGACACACACACATACACACACTCCCTGGAAGAACTTCTGGAGCACTTCTGAATTTTGTCCTTTTTAAACACTCTCACCCACACACTCTGTTGAAGAATCTCTAGAGGGCTTCTGATTTCGTGTTCTTTTTACACACTCACACACACACCCCCTTACAGAATCTCTGGCTGCTTTACTTCGTGTCTTTTTACACACACACACACACACACACACACACACTTGTAGAATCACTAGAGGACTTCTGATTTTGTTTTCTTTTACACACACACACACACACACACTCACAATCATACCCTTGCAGAATCTCCAGAGGGCTTCTGACTTCGGGTCCTTTTTCCACACACACTCACATACACTCACCCTTGCAGAATGTCTGGAGGGCTTCTGATTCGCATCCATTTTAACACAAACCCACACTCTCACACACTTGCAGAATCTCTGGAGGGCTTCTGACTTCTTGTACTTTTTACACACACATACACACACACTCACACTCATACACTTGCAGAATCATTGGAGGGCTTCTGACTTCTTCTCCTTTTTACACACAAACACACACATACACACCATTGCAGAATCTCTAGAATGCTCCTGATTTGGTGGCCTTTTCACACACACAACCTTGCAGAATCTCTAGAGGGATTCTGATTTCGTGTTCCTTTAACACACACACACAAACATAACGTTGCAGAATCTCTAGAGGACTTGTGACTTCGTGTACTTTTTACACACACGCAAACACATTTACACTCGTACCCTTGCAGAACTCTTTAGGGCTTCTGACGTCGTGTCCTTTTTACACACACAAAAAACCACACACACACACTCTTTTGCTAAATCTCTGGAGGGCTTCTGACATCGTGTCCTTTTAACACACACACACACACTCACATTCTTTCAGAATCTATGGAAGGCTTCTGACGTAGTGTTCTTTTTACACACACACAACCTTACATAATATCTGCAGGGCTTCTGACTTCGTGTATTTTTTACAAACACACACACACCCTTGCAGAATCTCTAGAGGGCTTCTGACTTCGTGTTCTTTTTCCACACACTCACACACTAACACCCTTGCAGAATCTCTGGATGTCTTCTGAATTCTTGTTCTTTTTACACACACACACACACACACACACACTCACACGCTTGTGAAATATCTGGAGGGCTTCTGACGTCGTGTCCTTTTTACACACACACACACACCCTTGCAGAATATATGGAGGGCTACTGATTCGTGTTCTTTTTACACACTCACACACACAAATGCACAAACCTTTGCAGAATCTCTGGAGGGCTTCTGATTTCGTGTCCTTTTTAGACACACACACTTACACACACACCCTGGAAGAACTTCTGGAGCACTTCTGAATTTTGTCCTTTTTAAACACTCTCACCCACACACTCTGTTGAAGAATCTCTAGAGGGCTTCTGACTTCGTGTTCTTTTTACACACTCACACACACACACCCTTACAGAATCTCTGGCCGCTTTACTTCGTGTCTTTTCACACACACACACACACACACACACACACACACCCTTGCAGAATCACTAGAGGACTTCTGATTTTGTTTTCTTTTACACACACACACACACACACACTCACAATCATACCCTTGCAGAATCTCTAGAGGGCTTCTGACTTCGGGTCCTTTTTCCACACACACTCACATACACTCACCCTTGCAGAATCTCGGGAGGGCTTCTGATTCGCATCCATTTTGCACACAAACCCACACTCTCACACACTTGCAGAATCTCTGGAGGGCTTCTGACTTCTTGTACTTTTTACACACACATACACACACACTCACACTCATACACTTGCAGAATCATTGGAGGGCTTCTGACTTCTTCTCCTTTTTACACACAAACACACACATACACACCAATGCAGAATCTCTAGAATGCTCCTGATTTGGTGGCCTTTTCACACACACAACCTTGCAGAATCTCTAGAGGGATTCTGATTTCGTGTCCTTTATACACACACACAAATCTTGGCAGAAACTCTTCAGGGCTTCTGACTTCGTGTTCCTTTAACACACACACACAAACATAACGTGGCAGAATCTCTAGACGACTTGTGGCTTCGTGTACTTTTTACACACATGCAAACACATTTACACTCGTACCCTTGCAGAACTCTTTAGGGCTTCTGACGTCGTGTCCTTTTTACACACACAAAAACCCACACACACACACTCTTTTGCTAAATCTCTGGAGGGCTTCTGACATCGTGTCCTTTTAACACACACACACACACACTCACACTCTTGCAGAATCTATGGAGGGCTTCTGATGTAGTGTTCTTTTTACACACACACAACATTACATAATATCTGCAGGGCTTCTGACTTCGTGTCCTTTTTACAAACACACACACACCCTTGCAGAATCTCTAGAGGGCTTCGGACTTCGTGTTCTTTTTCCACACACTCACACACTAACACCCTTGCAGAATCTCTGGATGTCTTCTGACTTTGTGTTCTTTTTACACACACACACACACACACTCACACCCTTGTGAATCTCTGGAGGGATTCTGACGTCGTTTCCTTTTTACACACACTCACAACCTTGCAGAATCTCTGGAGGGCTTCTGACGTCGTGTCCTTTTTACGCACACACACACCCTTGCAGAATATCTGGAGGGCTACTGATTCGTGTACTTTTTACACACTCACACACACAAATGCACAAACCTTTGCAGAATCTCTGGAGGGCTTCTGATTTCCTGTCCTTTTTAGACACACACACATACACACACGCCCTGGAAGAACTTCTGGAGCACTTCTGAATTTTTGTCCTTTTTAAACACTCTCACCCACAAACTCTGTTGAAGAATCTCTAGAGGGCTTCTGACTTCGTGTTCTTTTTACACACTCACACACACACACCCTTACATAATTTCTGGCCGCTTTACTTCGTGTCTTTTTACACACACACACACACACACACACACACACACACCCTTGCAGAATCACTAGAGGACTTCTGATTTTGTTTTCTTTTACACACACACACACACTCACAATCATACCCTTGCAGAATCTCTAGAGGGCTTCTGACTTCGGGTCCTTTTCCCACACACACTCACATACACTCACCCTTGCAGAATCTCTGGAGGGCTTCTGATTCGCATCTATTTTACACAGAAACCCACACTCTCACACACTTGCAGAATCTCTGGAGGGCTTCTGACTTCTTGTACTTTTTACACACACATACTCACACAATCACACTCATACACTTGCAGAATCATTGGAGGGCTTCTGACTTCTTCTCCTTTTTACACACAAACACACACATACACACCATTGCAGAATCTCTAGAATGCTCCTGATTTGGTGGCCTTTAAACACACACAACCTTGCAGAATCTCTAGAGGGATTCTGATTTCGTGTCCTTTATACACACACACAAATCTTGGCAGAATCTCTTCAGGGCTTCTGACTTCGTGTTCCATTAACACACACACACAAACTTAACGTTGCAGAATCTCTAGAGGACTTGTGGCTTCGTGTACTTTTTACACACACGCAAACACATTTACACACGTACCCTTGCAGAACTCTTTAGGGCTTCTGACGTCGTGTCCTTTTTACACACACAAAAACCCACACACACTCACTCTTTTGCTAAATCTCTGGAGGGCTTCTGACATCGTGTCCTTTTAACACACACACACACACACACACACTCACACTCTTGCAGAATCTATGGAGCGCTTCTGACGTAGTGTTCTTTTTACACACACACAACCTTACATAATATCTGCAAGGCTTCTGACTTCGTGTCCTTTTTACAAACACACACACACCCTTGCAGAATCTCTAGAGGGCTTCTGACTTCGTGTTCTTTTTCCACACACTCACACACTAACACCCTTGCAGAATCTCTAGATGTCTTCTGACTTCGTGTTCTTTTTACACACACACACACACACACACACTCACACCCTTGTGAAATCTCTGGAGGGCTTCTGACGTCGTGTCCTTTTTACACACACTCACAACCTTGCAGAATCTCTGGAGGGATTCTCACGTCGTGTCCTTTTTACACACACACACACTCTTGCAGAATATCTGGAGGGCTACTGATTCGTGTTCTTCTTACACACTCACACACACAAATGCACAAACCTTTGCAGAATCTCTGGAGGGCATCTGATTTCATGTCCTTTTTAGACACACACACATACACACACGCGCTGGAAGAACTTCTGGAGCACTTCTGAATTTTGTCCTTTTTAAACACTCTCACCCACACACTCTGTTGAAGAATCTCTAGAAGGCTTCTGACTTCGTGTTCTCTTTACACACTCACACACACCCTTACAGAATCTCTGGATGCTTAACTTCGTGTCTTTTTACACACACACACACACACACACACACACCCATGCAGAATCACTAGAGGACTTCTGATTTTGTTTTTTTTACACACACACACACACACACTCACAATCATACCCTGGAAGAAATTCTAGAGGGCTTCTGACTTCGGGTCCTTTTTCCACACACACTCACATACACTCACCCTTGCAGAATCTCTGGAGGGCTTCTGATTCGCATCCATTTTACACACAAACCCACACTCTCACACACTTGCAAAATCTCTGGAGGGTTTCTGACTTCTTGTACATTTTACACACACATACACAGACACTCACACTCATACACTTGCTGAATCATTGGAGGGCTTCTGACTTCTTCTCCTTTTTGCACACAAACACACACATACACACCATTGCAGAATCTCTAGAATGCTCCTGATTCAGTGGCCTTTTCACACATATAACCTTGCAGAATCTATAGAGGGATTCTGATTTCGTGTCCTTTATACACACACACAAAGCTAGGCAGAATCTCTTCAGGGCTTCTGACTTCTTGTTCCTTTAACACACACACACAAACTTAACGTTGCAGAATCTCTAGAGGACTTGTGGCTTCGTGTACTTTTTACACACACGCAAACACATTTACACACGTACCCTTGCAGAACTCTTTAGGGCTTCTGACATCGGGTCCTTTTTACACACACAAAAACCCACACACAGTCACTCTTTTGCTAAATCTCTGGAGGGCTTCTGACATCGTTTCCTTTTAACACACACACACACACTCACACTCTTGCAGAATCTATGGAGGGCTTCTGACGTAGTGTTCTTTTTACACACACACAACCTTACATAATATCTGCAGGGCTTCTGACTTCGTGTCCTTTTTACAAACACACACACACCCTTGCAGAATCTCTAGAGGGCTTCTGACTTCATGTTCTTTTTCCACACACACACACTAACACCCTTGCAGAATCTCTGGATGTCTTCTGACTTCGTGTTCTTTTTTCACACACACACACACACACACACACACACAAAGACACACACACACACCCTCACACCCTTGTGAATTCTCTGGAGGGCTTCTGATGTCGTGTCTTTTTTACACACACTCACAACCTTGCAGAATCTCTGGAGGGATTCTGACGTCGTGTCCTTTTTAAACACACACACCCCCTTGCAGAATATCTGGAGGGCTACTGATTCGTGTTTTTTTACACACTCACACACACAAATGCACAAACCTTTGCAGAATCTCTGGAGGGCTTCTGATTTCGTGTCCTTTTTAGACACACACACATACACACACACCCTGGAAGAACTTCTGGAGCACTTCTGAATTTTGTCCTTTTTAAACACTCTCACCCACACACTCTGTTGAAGAATCTCTAGAGGGCTTCTGACTTCGTGTTCTTTTTACACACTCACACACACACACCCTTACATAATCTCTGGCCGCTTTACTTCGTGTCTTTTTACACACACACACACACACACACACACCCTTGCAGAATCACTAGAGGACTTCTGATTTTGTTTTCTTTTACACACACACACACTCACAATCATACATTTGCAGAATCTCTAGAGGGCTTCTGACTTCGCGTCCTTTTTCCACACACACTCACCCTTGCAGAATCTCTGGAGGGCTTCTGATTCGCATCCATTTTACACACAAACCCACACTCTCACACACTTGCAGAATCTCTTGAGGGCTTCTGACTTCTTCTACTTTTTACACTCACATACACACACTCACACTCATACACTTGCAGAATCATTGGAGGTCTTCTGACTTCTCCTTTTTACACACAAACACACACATACACACCAATGCAGAATCTCTAGAATGCTCCTGATTTGGTGGCCTTTTCACACACACAACCTTGCAGAATCTCTAGAGGGATTCTGATTTCGTGTCCTTTATACACACACACAAATCTTGGCAGAATCTCTTCAGGGCTTCTGACTTCGTGTTCCTTTAACACACACACACAAACATAACGTTGCAGAATCTCTAGAGGACTTGTGGCTTCGTGTACTTTTTACACACATGCAAACACATTTACACTCGTACCCTTGCAGAACTCTTTAGGGCTTCTGACGTCGTGTCCTTTTTACACACACAAAAACCCACACACACACACTCTTTTGCTAAATCTCTGGAGGGCTTCTGGCATCGTGTCCTTTTAACATACAAACACACACTCACACTCTTGCAGAATCTATGGAGGGCTTCTGACGTAGTGTTCTTTTTACACACACACAACCTTACATAATATCTGCAGGGCTTCTGACTTCGTGTCCTTTTTACAAACACACACACACCCTTGCAGAATCTCTAGAGGGCTTCTGACTTCGTGTTCTTTTTCCACACACTCACACACTAACACCCTTGCAGAATCTCTGGATGTCTTCTGACTTCGTGTTCTTTTTACACACACACACACACACACACACTCACACCCTTGTGAAATCTCCGGAGGGCTTCTGACGTCGTGTCCTTTTTACACACACACACAACCTTGCAGAATCTCTGGAGGGATTCTGACGTCGTGTCCTTTATACACACACACACACCCTTGCAGAATATCTGGAGGGCTACTGATTCGTGTTCTTTTTACACACTCACACACACAAATGCACAAACCTTTGCAGAATCTCTGGAGGGTTTCTGATTTCGTGTCCTTTTTAGACACACACACATACACACACGCCCTGGAAGAACTTCTGGAGCACTTCTGAATTTTGTCCTTTTTAAACACTCTCACCCACACACTCTGTTGAAGAATCTCTAGAGGGCTTCTGACTTCGTGTTCTTTTTACACACTCACACACACACACCCTTACAGAAACTCTGGCCGCTTTACTTCGTGTCTTATTACACACACACACACACACACACACACCCTTGCAGAATCACTAGAGGACTTCTGATTTTGTTTTCTTTTACACACACACACACACTCACAATCATACCCTTGCAGAATCTCTAGAGGGCTTCTGACTTCGGGTCCTTTTCCACACACACTCACATACACTCACCCTTGCAGAATCTCTGGAGGGCTTCTGATTCGCATGCATTTTACACACAACCCACACTCTCACACACTTGCAGAATCTCTGGAGGGCTTCTGACTTCTTGTACTTTTTACACACACATACTCACACAATCACACTCATACACTTGCAGAATCATTGGAGGGCTTCTGACTTCTTCTCCTTTTTACACACAAACACACACATACACGCCATTGCAGAATCTCTAGAATGCTCCTGATTTGGTGGCCTTTAAACACACACAACCTTGCAGAATCTCTAGAGGGATTCTGATTTCGTGTCCTTTATACACACACACAAATCTTGGCAGAATCTCTTCAGGGCTTCTGACTTCGTGTTCCATTAACACACACACACAAACTTAACGTTGCAGAATCTCTAGAGGACTTGTGGCTTCGTGTACTTTTTACACACACGCAAACACATTTACACACGTACCCTTGCAGAACTCTTTAGGGCTTCTGACGTCGTGTCCTTTTTACACACACAAAAACCCACACACACTCACTCTTTTGCTAAATCTCTGGAGGGCTTCTGACATCGTGTCCTTTTAACACACACACACACACACACACACTCACACTCTTGCAGAATCTATGGAGCGCTTCTGACGTAGTGTTCTTTTTACACACACACAACCTTACATAATATCTGCAAGGCTTCTGACTTCGTGTCCTTTTTACAAACACACACACACCCTTGCAGAATCTCTAGAGGGCTTCTGACTTCGTGTTCTTTTTCCACACACTCACACACTAACACCCTTGCAGAATCTCTAGATGTCTTCTGACTTCGTGTTCTTTTTACACACACACACACACACACACACTCACACCCTTGTGAAATCTCTGGAGGGCTTCTGACGTCGTGTCCTTTTTACACACACTCACAACCTTGCAGAATCTCTGGAGGGATTCTCACGTCGTGTCCTTTTTACACACACACACACTCTTGCAGAATATCTGGAGGGCTACTGATTCGTGTTCTTCTTACACACTCACACACACAAATGCACAAACCTTTGCAGAATCTCTGGAGGGCATCTGATTTCATGTCCTTTTTAGACACACACACATACACACACGCGCTGGAAGAACTTCTGGAGCACTTCTGAATTTTGTCCTTTTTAAACACTCTCACCCACACACTCTGTTGAAGAATCTCTAGAAGGCTTCTGACTTCGTGTTCTCTTTACACACTCACACACACCCTTACAGAATCTCTGGATGCTTAACTTCGTGTCTTTTTACACACACACACACACACACACACACACCCATGCAGAATCACTAGAGGACTTCTGATTTTGTTTTTTTTACACACACACACACACACACTCACAATCATACCCTGGAAGAAATTCTAGAGGGCTTCTGACTTCGGGTCCTTTTTCCACACACACTCACATACACTCACCCTTGCAGAATCTCTGGAGGGCTTCTGATTCGCATCCATTTTACACACAAACCCACACTCTCACACACTTGCAAAATCTCTGGAGGGTTTCTGACTTCTTGTACATTTTACACACACATACACAGACACTCACACTCATACACTTGCTGAATCATTGGAGGGCTTCTGACTTCTTCTCCTTTTTGCACACAAACACACACATACACACCATTGCAGAATCTCTAGAATGCTCCTGATTCAGTGGCCTTTTCACACATATAACCTTGCAGAATCTATAGAGGGATTCTGATTTCGTGTCCTTTATACACACACACAAAGCTAGGCAGAATCTCTTCAGGGCTTCTGACTTCTTGTTCCTTTAACACACACACACAAACTTAACGTTGCAGAATCTCTAGAGGACTTGTGGCTTCGTGTACTTTTTACACACACGCAAACACATTTACACACGTACCCTTGCAGAACTCTTTAGGGCTTCTGACATCGGGTCCTTTTTACACACACAAAAACCCACACACAGTCACTCTTTTGCTAAATCTCTGGAGGGCTTCTGACATCGTTTCCTTTTAACACACACACACACACTCACACTCTTGCAGAATCTATGGAGGGCTTCTGACGTAGTGTTCTTTTTACACACACACAACCTTACATAATATCTGCAGGGCTTCTGACTTCGTGTCCTTTTTACAAACACACACACACCCTTGCAGAATCTCTAGAGGGCTTCTGACTTCATGTTCTTTTTCCACACACACACACTAACACCCTTGCAGAATCTCTGGATGTCTTCTGACTTCGTGTTCTTTTTTCACACACACACACACACACACACACAAAGACACACACACACACCCTCACACCCTTGTGAATTCTCTGGAGGGCTTCTGATGTCGTGTCTTTTTTACACACACTCACAACCTTGCAGAATCTCTGGAGGGATTCTGACGTCGTGTCCTTTTTAAACACACACACCCCCTTGCAGAATATCTGGAGGGCTACTGATTCGTGTTTTTTTACACACTCACACACACAAATGCACAAACCTTTGCAGAATCTCTGGAGGGCTTCTGATTTCGTGTCCTTTTTAGACACACACACATACACACACACCCTGGAAGAACTTCTGGAGCACTTCTGAATTTTGTCCTTTTTAAACACTCTCACCCACACACTCTGTTGAAGAATCTCTAGAGGGCTTCTGACTTCGTGTTCTTTTTACACACTCACACACACACACCCTTACATAATCTCTGGCCGCTTTACTTCGTGTCTTTTTACACACACACACACACACACACACACCCTTGCAGAATCACTAGAGGACTTCTGATTTTGTTTTCTTTTACACACACACACACACTCACAATCATACATTTGCAGAATCTCTAGAGGGCTTCTGACTTCGCGTCCTTTTTCCACACACACTCACCCTTGCAGAATCTCTGGAGGGCTTCTGATTCGCATCCATTTTACACACAAACCCACACTCTCACACACTTGCAGAATCTCTGGAGGGCTTCTGACTTCTTGTACTTTTTACACACACATACACACACTCACACTCATACACTTGCAGAATCATTGGAGGTCTTCTGACTTCTCCTTTTTACACACAAACACACACATACACACCAATGCAGAATCTCTAGAATGCTCCTGATTTGGTGGCCTTTTCACACACACAACCTTGCAGAATCTCTAGAGGGATTCTGATTTCGTGTCCTTTATACACACACACAAATCTTGGCAGAATCTCTTCAGGGCTTCTGACTTCGTGTTCCTTTAACACACACACACAAACATAACGTTGCAGAATCTCTAGAGGACTTGTGGCTTCGTGTACTTTTTACACACATGCAAACACATTTACACTCGTACCCTTGCAGAACTCTTTAGGGCTTCTGACGTCGTGTCCTTTTTACACACACAAAAACCCACACACACACACTCTTTTGCTAAATCTCTGGAGGGCTTCTGGCATCGTGTCCTTTTAACATACAAACACACACTCACACTCTTGCAGAATCTATGGAGGGCTTCTGACGTAGTGTTCTTTTTACACACACACAACCTTACATAATATCTGCAGGGCTTCTGACTTCGTGTCCTTTTTACAAACACACACACACCCTTGCAGAATCTCTAGAGGGCTTCTGACTTCGTGTTCTTTTTCCACACACTCACACACTAACACCCTTGCAGAATCTCTGGATGTCTTCTGACTTCGTGTTCTTTTTACACACACACACACACACACACACTCACACCCTTGTGAAATCTCCGGAGGGCTTCTGACGTCGTGTCCTTTTTACACACACACACAACCTTGCAGAATCTCTGGAGGGATTCTGACGTCGTGTCCTTTATACACACACACACACCCTTGCAGAATATCTGGAGGGCTACTGATTCGTGTTCTTTTTACACACTCACACACACAAATGCACAAACCTTTGCAGAATCTCTGGAGGGTTTCTGATTTCGTGTCCTTTTTAGACACACACACATACACACACGCCCTGGAAGAACTTCTGGAGCACTTCTGAATTTTGTCCTTTTTAAACACTCTCACCCACACACTCTGTTGAAGAATCTCTAGAGGGCTTCTGACTTCGTGTTCTTTTTACACACTCACACACACACACCCTTACAGAAACTCTGGCCGCTTTACTTCGTGTCTTATTACACACACACACACACACACACACACACACCCTTGCAGAATCACTAGAGGACTTCTGATTTTGTTTTCTTTTACACACACACACACACTCACAATCATACCCTTGCAGAATCTCTAGAGGGCTTCTGACTTCGGGTCCTTTTCCACACACACTCACATACACTCACCCTTGCAGAATCTCTGGAGGGCTTCTGATTCGCATGCATTTTACACACAACCCACACTCTCACACACTTGCAGAATCTCTGGAGGGCTTCTGACTTCTTGTACTTTTTACACACACATACACACACACTCACACTCATACACTTGCAGAATCATTGGAGGGCTTCTGACTTCTTCTCCTTTTTACACACAAACACACACATACACACCATTGCAGAATCACTAGAGGACTTCTGATTTTGTTTTCTTTTACACACACACACACACTCACAATCATACCCTTGCAGAATCTCTAGAATGCTCCTGATTTGGTGGCCTTTTCACACACACAACCTTGCAGAATCTCTAGAGGGATTCTGATTTCGTGTCCTTTATACACACACACAAATCTTGGCAGAATCTCTTCAGGGCTTCTGACTTCGTGTTCCTTTAACACACACACACACAAACATAACATTGCAGAATCTCTAGAGGACTTGTGGCTTCGTGTCCTTTTTACACACACAAAAACCCACACACACTCACTCTTTTGCTAAATCTCTGGAGGGCTTCTGACATCGTGTTCTTTTAACACACACACACACACACTCACACTCTTGCAGAATCTATGGAGGGCTTCTGACGTAGTGTTCTTTTTACACACACACAACCTTACATAATATCTGCAGGGCTTCTGACTTCGTGTCCTTTTTACAAACACACACAACCTTGCAGAATTTCTAGCGGGCTTCTGACTTCGTGTTCTTTTTCCACACACTCACACACTAACACGCTTGCAGAATCTCTGGATGTCTTCTGACTTCGTGTTCTTTTTACACACACACACACACACACACACACACACACACACCCTCACACCCTTGTGAAATCTCTGGCGGGCTTCTGACGTCGTGTCCTTTTTACACACACTCACAACCTTGCAGAATATCTGGAGGGCTACTGATTCGTGTTCTTTTTACACACTCACACACACAAATGCACAAACTTTTGCAGAATCTCTGGACGGCTTCTGATTTCGTGTCCTTTTTAGACACACACACTTACACACACGCCCTGGAAGAACTTCTGGAGCACTTCTGAATTTTGTCCTTTTTAAACACTCTCACCCACACACTCTGTTGAAGAATCTCTAGAGGGCATCTGACTTCGTGTTCTTTTTACACACTCACACACACACACTCTTACAGAATCTCTGGCCGCTTTACTTCGTGTCTTTTTACACACACACATACACACACCCTTGCAGAATCACTAGAGGACTTCTGATTTTGTTTTCTTTTACACACACACACACACTCACAATCATACCCTTGCAGAATCTCTAGAGGGCTTCTGACTTCGGGTCCTTTTTCCACACACACTCACATACACTCACCCTTGCAGAATCTCTGGAGGGCTTCTGATTCGCATCCATTTTACACACAAACCCACACTCTCACACACTTGCAGAATCTCTGGAGGGCTTCTGACTTCTTGTACTTTTTACACACACATACACACACACTCACACTCATACACTTGCAGAATCATTGGAGGGCTTCTGACTTCTTCTCCTTTTTACACACAAACACACACATACACACCAATGCAGAATCTCTAGAATGCTCCTGATTTGGTGGCCTTTTCACACACACAACCTTGCAGAATCTCTAGAGGGATTCTGATTTCGTGTCCTTTATACACACACACAAATCTTGGCAGAATCTCTTCAGGGCTTGTGACTTCGTGTTCCTTTAACACACACACACAAACATAACGTTGCAGAATCTCTAGACGACTTGTGGCTTCTTGTACTTTTTACACACATGCAAACACATTTACACTCGTACCCTTGCAGAACTCTTTAGGGCTTCTGACGTCGTGTCCTTTTTACACACACAAAAGCCCACACACACACACGCTTTTGCTAAATCTCTGGAGGGCTTCTGACATCGTGTCCTTTTAACACACACACACACACTCACACTCTTGCAGAATCTATGGAGGGCTTCTGACGTAGTGTTCTTTTTACACACACACAACATTACATAATATCTGCAGGGCTTCTGACTTCGTGTCCTTTTTACAAACACACACACACCCTTGCAGAATCTCTAGAGGGCTTCGGACTTCGTGTTCTTTTTCCACACACTCACACACTAACACCCTTGCAGAATCTCTGGATGTCTTCTGACTTCGTGTTCTTTTTACACACACACACACACACACACTCACACCCTTGTGAATCTTGGAGGGATTCTGACGTCGTTTCCTTTTTACACACACTCACAACCTTGCAGAATCTCTGGAGGGCTTCTGACGTCGTGTCCTTTTTACGCACACACACACCCTTGCAGAATATCTGGAGGGCTACTGATTCGTGTTCTTTTTACACACTCACACACACAAATGCACAATCCTTTGCAGAATCTCTAGAGGGCTTCTGATTTCCTGTTCCTTTTAGACACACACACATACACACACGCCCTGGAAGAACTTCTGGAGCACTTCTGAATTTTGTCCTTTTTAAACACTCTCACCCACACACTCTGTTGAAGAATCTCTAGAGGGCTTCTGACTTCGTGTTCTTTTTACACACTCACACACACACACCCTTACATAATTTCTGGCCGCTTTACTTCGTGTCTTTTTACACACACACACACACACACACACACACACACACACACACCCTTGCAGAATCACTAGAGGACTTCTGATTTTGTTTTCTTTTACACACACACACACACTCACAATCATACCCTTGCAGAATCTCTAGAGGGCTTCTGACTTCGGGTCCTTTTCCCACACACACTCACATACACTCACCCTTGCAGAATCACTGGAGGGCTTCTGATTCGATTCTATTTTACACAGAAACCCACACTCTCACACACTTGCAGAATCTCTGGAGGGCTTCTGACTTCTTGTACTTTTTACACACACATACTCACACAATCACACTCATACACTTGCAGAATCATTGGAGGGCTTCTGACTTCTTCTCCTTTTTACACAGAAACACACACATACACACCATTGCAGAATCTCTAGAATGCTCCTGATTTGGTGGCCTTTAAACACACACAACCTTGCAGAATCTCTAGAGGGATTCTGATTTCGTGTCCTTTATACACACACACAAATCTTGGCAGAATCTCTTCAGGGCTTCTGACTTCGTGTTCCATTAACACACACACACACACTTAACGTTGCAGAATCTCTAGAGGACTTGTGGCTTCGTGTACTTTTTACACACACGCAAACACATTTACACACGTACCCTTGCAGAACTCTTTAGGGCTTCTGACGTCGTGTCCTTTTTACACACACAAAAACCCACACACACTCACTCTTTTGCTAAATCTCTGGAGGGCTTCTGACATCGTGTCCTTTTAACACACACACACACACACACACTCACACTCTTGCAGAATCTATGGAGCGCTTCTGAAGTAGTGTTCTTTTTACACACACACAACCTTACATAATATCTGCAAGGCTTCTGACTTCGTGTCCTTTTTACAAACACACACACACCCTTGCAGAATCTCTAGAGGGCTTCTGACTTCGTGTTCTTTTTCCACACACTCACACACTAACACCCTTATAGAATCTCTGGATGTCTTCTGACTTCGTGTTCTTTTTACACACACACACACACACACACACACTCACACCCTTGTGAAATCTCTGGAGGGCTTCTGACGTCGTGTTCTTTTTACACACACTCAAAACCTTGCAGAATCTCTGGATGTCTTCTGACTTCGTGTTCTTTTTACACACACACACACACACACACACTCACACTCTTGCAGAATCTATGGAGCGCTTCTGACGTAGTGTTCTTTTTACACACACACAACCTTACATAATATCTGCAAGGCTTCTGACTTCGTGTCCTTTTTACAAACACACACACACCCTTGCAGAATCTCTAGAGGGCTTCTGACTTCGTGTTCTTTTTCCACACACTCACACACTAACACCCTTGCAGAATCTCTGGATGTCTTCTGACTTCGTGTTCTTTTTACACACACACACACACACACACACTCACACCCTTGTGAAATCTCTGGAGGGCTTCTGACGTCGTGTCCTTTTTACACACACTCACAACCTTGCAGAATCTCTGGAGGGATTCTCACGTCGTGTCCTTTTTACACACACACACACTCTTGCAGAATATCTGGAGGGCTACTGATTCGTGTTCTTCTTACACACTCACACACACAAATGCACAAACCTTTGCAGAATCTCTGGAGGGCTTCTGATTTCATGTCCTTTTTAGACACACACACATACACACACGCGCTGGAAGAACTTCTGGAGCACTTCTGAATTTTGTCCTTTTTAAACACTCTCACCCACACACTCTGTTGAAGAATCTCTAGAGGGCTTCTGACTTCGTGTTCTTTTTACACACTCACACACACACACCCTTACATAATTTCTGGCCGCTTTACTTCGTGTCTTTTTACACACACACACACACACACACACACACACACACACACACACCCTTGCAGAATCACTAGAGGACTTCTGATTTTGTTTTCTTTTACACACACACACACACTCACAATCATACCCTTGCAGAATCTCTAGAGGGCTTCTGACTTCGGGTCCTTTTCCCACACACACTCACATACACTCACCCTTGCAGAATCTCTGGAGGGCTTCTGATTCGCATCTATTTTACACAGAAACCCACACTCTCACACACTTGCAGAATCTCTGGAGGGCTTCTGACTTCTTGTACTTTTTACACACACATACTCACACAATCACACTCAAACACTTGCAGAATCATTGGAGGGCTTCTGACTTCTTCTCCTTTTTACACAGAAACACACACATACACACCATTGCAGAATCTCTAGAATGCTCCTGATTTGGTGGCCTTTAAACACACACAACCTTGCAGAATCTCTAGAGGGATTCTGATTTCGTGTCCTTTATACACACACACAAATCTTGGCAGAATCTCTTCAGGGCTTCTGACTTCGTGTTCCATTAACACACACACACAAACTTAACGTTGCAGAATCTCTAGAGGACTTGTGGCTTCGTGTACTTTTTACACACACGCAAACACATTTACACACGTACCCTTGCAGAACTCTTTAGGGCTTCTGACGTCGTGTCCTTTTTACACACACAAAAACCCACACACACTCACTCTTTTGCTAAATCTCTGGAGGGCTTCTGACATCGTGTCCTTTTAACACACACACACACACACACACTCACACTCTTGCAGAATCTATGGAGCGCTTCTGAAGTAGTGTTCTTTTTACACACACACAACCTTACATAATATCTGCAAGGCTTCTGACTTTGTGTCCTTTTTACAAACACACACACACCCTTGCAGAATCTCTAGAGGGCTTCTGACTTCGTGTTCTTTTTCCACACACTCACACACTAACACCCTTGCAGAATCTCTGGATGTCTTCTGACTTCATGTTCTTTTTACACACACACACACACACACACACTCACACCCTTGTGAAATCTCTGGAGGGCTTCTGACGTCGTGTCCTTTTTACACACACTCACAACCTTGCAGAATCTCTGGAGAGATTCTCACGTCGTGTCCTTTTTACACACACACACACTCTTGCAGAATATCTGGAGGGCTACTGATTCGTGTTCTTCTTACACACTCACACACACAAATGCACAAACCTTTGCAGAATCTCTGGAGGGCTTCTGATTTCATGTCCTTTTTAGACACACACACATACACACACGCGCTGGAAGAACTTCTGGAGCACTTCTGAATTTTGTCCTTTTTAAACACTCTCACCCACACACTCTGTTGAAGAATCTCTAGAAGGCTTCTGACTTCGTGTTCTCTTTACACACTCACACACACCCTTACAGAATCTCTGGCCGCTTAACTTCGTGTCTTTTTACACACACACACACACACACACACATGCAGAATCACTAGAGGACTTCTGATTTTGTTTTTTTTACACACACACACACACACACACTCACAATCATACCCTTGCAGAAATTCTAGAGGGCTTCTGACTTCGGGTCCTTTTTCCACACACACTCACATACACTCACCCTTGCAGAATCTCTGGAGGGCTTCTGATTCGCATCCATTTTACACACAAACCCACACTCTCACACACTTGCAAAATCTCTGGAGGGTTTCTGACTTCTTGTACATTTTACACACACATACACACACACTCACACTCATACACTTGCAGAATCATTGGAGGGCTTCTGACTTCTTCTCCTTTTTGCACACAAACACACACATACACACCATTGCAGAATCTCTAGAATGCTCCTGATTCAGTGGCCTTTTCACACATATAACCTTGCAGAATCTCTAGAGGGATTCTGATTTCGTGTCCTTTATACACACACACAAAGCTAGGCAGAATCTCTTCAGGGCTTCTGACTTCTTGTTCCTTTAACACACACACACAAACTTAACGTTGCAGAATCTCTAGAGGACTTGTGGCTTCGTGTACTTTTTACACACACGCAAACACATTTACACATGTACCCTTGCAGAACTCTTTAGGGCTTCTGACATCGGGTCCTTTTTACACACACAAAAACCCACACACAGTCACTCTTTTGCTAAATCTCTGGAGGGCTTCTGACATCGTTTCCTTTTAACACACACACACACACTCACACTCTTGCAGAATCTATGGAGGGCTTCTGACGTAGTGTTCTTTTTACACACACACAACCTTACATAATATCTGCAGGGCTTCTGACTTCGTGTCCTTTTTACAAACACACACACACCCTTGCAGAATCTCTAGAGGGCTTCTGACTTCGTGTTCTTTTTCCACACACTCACACACTAACACCCTTGCAGAATCTCTGGATGTCTTCTGACTTCGTGTTCTTTTTACACACACACACACACACACACTCACACCCTTGTGAAATCTCTGGAGGGCTTCTGACGTCGTGTCCTTTTTACACACACTCACAACCTTGCAGAATCTCTGGAGGGATTCTCACGTCGTGTCCTTTTTACACACACACACACTCTTGCAGAATATCTGGAGGGCTACTGATTCGTGTTCTTCTTACACACTCACACACACAAATGCACAAACCTTTGCAGAATCTCTGGAGGGCTTCTGATTTCATGTCCTTTTTAGACACACACACATACACACACGCGCTGGAAGAACTTCTGGAGCACTTCTGAATTTTGTCCTTTTTAAACACTCTCACCCACACACTCTGTTGAAGAATCTCTAGAAGGCTTCTGACTTCGTGTTCTCTTTACACACTCACACACACCCTTACAGAATCTCTGGCCGCTTAACTTCGTGTCTTTTTACACACACACACACACACACACACACACCCATGCAGAATCACTAGAGGACTTCTGATTTTGTTTTTTTTACACACACACACACACACACACTCACAATCATACCCTTGCAGAAATTCTAGAGGGCTTCTGACTTCGGGTCCTTTTTCCACACACACTCACATACACTCACCCTTGCAGAATCTCTGGAGGGCTTCTGATTCGCATCCATTTTACACACAAACCCACACTCTCACACACTTGCAAAATCTCTGGAGGGTTTCTGACTTCTTGTACATTTTACACACACATACACACACACTCACACTCATACACTTGCAGAATCATTGGAGGGCTTCTGACTTCTTCTCCTTTTTGCACACAAACACACACATACACACCATTGCAGAATCTCTAGAATGCTCCTGATTCAGTGGCCTTTTCACACATATAACCTTGCAGAATCTCTAGAGGGATTCTGATTTCGTGTCCTTTATACACACACACAAAGCTAGGCAGAATCTCTTCAGGGCTTCTGACTTCTTGTTCCTTTAACACACACACACAAACTTAACGTTGCAGAATCTCTAGAGGACTTGTGGCTTCGTGTACTTTTTACACACACGCAAACACATTTACACATGTACCCTTGCAGAACTCTTTAGGGCTTCTGACATCGGGTCCTTTTTACACACACAAAAACCCACACACAGTCACTCTTTTGCTAAATCTCTGGAGGGCTTCTGACATCGTTTCCTTTTAACACACACACACACACTCACACTCTTGCAGAATCTATGGAGGGCTTCTGACGTAGTGTTCTTTTTACACACACACAACCTTACATAATATCTGCAGGGCTTCTGACTTCGTGTCCTTTTTACAAACACACACACACCCTTGCAGAATCTCTAGAGGGCTTCTGACTTCATGTTATTTTTCCACACACACACACTAACACCCTTGCAGAATCTCTGGATGTCTTCTGACTTCGTGTTCTTTTTACACACACACACACACACACACACACACACAAAGACACACACACACACCCTCACACCCTTGTGAATACTCTGGAGGGCTTCTGATGTCGTGTCCTTTTTACACACACTCACAACCTTGCAGAATCTCTGGAGGGCTTCTGACGTCGTGTCCTTTTTAAACACACACATCCCCTTGCAGAATATCTGGAGGGCTACTGATTCGTGTTTTTTTACACACTCACACACACAAATGCACAAACCTTTGCAGAATCTCTGGAGGGCTTCTGATTTCGTGTCCTTTTTAGACACACACACACATACATACACACCCTGGAAGAACTTCTGGAGCACTTCTGAATTTTGTCCTTTTTAAACACTCTCACCCACACACTCTGTTGAAGAATCTCTAGAGGGCTTCTGACTTCGTGTCTTTTTACACACACACACACACACACACACACACACACACACACACCCTTGCAGAATCACTAGAGGACTTCTGATTTTGTTTTCTTTTACACACACACACACACTCACAATCATACATTTGCAGAATCTCTAGAGGGCTTCTGACTTCGCGTCCTTTTTCCACACACACTCACCCTTGCAGAATCTCTGGAGGGCTTCTGATTCGCATCCATTTTACACACAAACCCACACTCTCACACACTTGCTGAATCTCTGGAGGGTATCTGACTTCTTGTACTTTTTACACACACATACACACACTCACTCTCATACACTTGCAGAATCATTGGAGGTCTTCTGACTTCTCCTTTTTACACACAAACACACACATACACACCAATGCAGAATCTCTAGAATGCTCCTGATTTGGTGGCCTTTTCACACACACAACCTTGCAGAATCTCTAGAGGGATTCTGATTTCGTGTCCTTTATACACACACACAAATCTTGGCAGAATCTCTTCAGGGCTTCTGACTTCGTGTTCCTTTAACACACACACACAAACATAACGTTGCAGAATCTCTAGAGGACTTGTGGCTTCGTGTACTTTTTACACACATGCAAACACATTTACACTCGTACCCTTGCAGAACTCTTTAGGGCTTCTGACGTCGTGTCCTTTTTACACACACAAAAACCCACACACACACACTCTTTTGCTAAATCTCTGGAGGGCTTCTGGCATCGTGTCCTTTTAACATACAAACACACACTCACACTCTTGCAGAATCTATGGAGGGCTTCTGACGTAGTGTTCTTTTTACACACACACAACCTTACATAATATCTGCAGGGCTTCTGACTTCGTGTCCTTTTTACAAACACACACACACCCTTGCAGAATCTCTAGAGGGCTTCTGACTTCGTGTTCTTTTTCCACACACTCACACACTAACACCCTTGCAGAATCTCTGGATGTCTTCTGACTTCGTGTTCTTTTTACACACACACACACACACACACACACACTCACACCCTTGTGAAATCTCCGGAGGGCTTCTGACGTCGTGTCCTTTTTACACACACTCACAAGCTTGCAGAATCTCTGGAGGGATTCTGACGTCGTGTCCTTTATACACACACACACCCTTGCAGAATATCTGGAGGGCTACTGATTCGTGTTCTTTTTACACACTCACACACACAAATGCACAAACCTTTGCAGAATCTCTGGAGGGCTTCTGATTTCGTGTCCTTTTTAGACACACACACATACACACACGTCCTGGAAGAACTTCTGGAGCACTTCTGAATTTTGTCCTTTTTAAACACTCTCACCCACACACTCTGTTGAAGAATCTCTAGAGGGCTTCTGACTTCGTGTTCTTTTTACACACTCACACAAACACACCCTTACAGAAACTCTGGCCGCTTTACTTCGTGTCTTATTACACACACACACACACACACACACACACACACACCCTTGCAGAATCACTAGAGGACTTCTGATTTTGTTTTCTTTTACACACACACACACACACACTCACAATCATACCCTTGCAGAATCTCTAGAGGGCTTCTGACTTCGGGTCCTTTTTCCACACACACTCACATACACTCACCCTTGCAGAATCTCTGGAGGGCTTCTGATTCGCATGCATTTTACACACAACCCACACTCTCACACACTTGCAGAATCTCTGGAGGGCTTCTGACTTCTTGTACTTTTTACACACACATACACACACACTCACACTCATACACTTGCAGAATCATTGGAGGGCTTCTGACTTCTTCTCCTTTTTACACACAAACACACACATACACACCATTGCAGAATCTCTAGAATGCTCCTGATTTGGTGGCCTTTTCACACACACAACCTTGCAGAATCTCTAGAGGGATTCTGATTTCGTGTCCTTTATACACACACACAAATCTTGGCAGAATCTCTTCAGGGCTTCTGACTTCGTGTTCCTTTAACACACACACACACAAACATAACATTGCAGAATCTCTAGAGGACTTGTGGCTTCGTGTACTTTTTACACACACGCAAACACATTTACACTCGTACCCTTGCAGAACTCTTTAGGGCTTCTGACGTCGTGTCCTTTTTACACACACAAAAACCCACACACACTCACTCTTTTGCTAAATCTCTGGAGGGCTTCTGACATCGTGTCCTTTTAACACACACACACACACACTCACACTCTTGCAGAATCTATGGAGGGCTTCTGACGTAGTGTTCTTTTTACACACACACAACCTTACATTATATCTGCAGGGCTTCTGACTTCGTGTCCTTTTTACAAACACACACACACCCTTGCAGAATCTCTAGAGGGCTTCTGACTTCGTGTTCTTTTTCCACACACTCACACACTAACACCCTTGCAGAATCTCTGGATGTCTTCTGACTTCGTGTTCTTTTTACACACACACACACTCACACCCTTGTGGAGTCTCTGGAGGGCTTCTGACTTCGTGTCCTTTTTACACACACTCACAACCTTGCAGAATCTCTGGAGGGATTCTGACGTGTCCTTTTTACACACACACACACCCTTGCAGAATATCTGGAGGGCTACAGATTCGTGTTCTTTTTACACACTCACACACACAAATGGACAATCATTTGCCGAATCTCTGGAGGGCTTCTGATTTCGTGTCCTTTTTAGACACACACACATACACACACGCCCTGGAAGAACTTCTGGAGCACTTCTGAATTTTGTCCTTTTTAAACACTCTCACCCACACACTCTGTTGAAGAATCTCTAGAGGGCTTCTGACTTCGTGTTCTCTTTACACACTCACACTCACACACCCTTACAGAATCTCTGGCCGCTTTACTTCGTGTCTTTTTACACACACACATACACACACACACACCCTTGCAGAATCACTAGAGGACTTCTGATTTTGTTTTTTTTTACACACAAACACACACAAACACTCACAATCATACCCTTGCAGAATCTCTAGAGGGCTTCTGACCTCGGGTCCTTTTTCCACACACACGCACATACACTCACCCTTGCAGAATCTCGGAGGGCTTCTGATTCGCATCCATTTTACACACAAACCCACACTCTCACACACTTGCAGAATCTCTGGAGGGCTTCTGACTTCTTGTACTTTTTACACACACATACACACACACTCACACTCATACACTTGCAGAATCACTGGAGGGCTTCTGACTTCTCCTTTTTACACACAAACACACACATACACACCATTGCAGAATCTCTAGAATGCTCCTGATTTGGTGGCCTTTTCACACACACAACCTTGCAGAATCTCTAGAGGGATTCTGATTTCGTGTCCTTTATACACACACACAAATCTTGGCAGAATCTCTTCAGGGCTTCTGACTTCGTGTTCCTTTAACACACACACACAAACATAACATTGCAGAATCTCTAGAGGACTTGTGGCTTCGTGTACTTTTTACACACACGCAAACACATTTACACTCGTACCCTTGCAGAACTCTTTAGGGCTTCTGACGTCGTGTCCTTTTTACACACACAAAAACCCACACACACTCACTCTTTTGCTAAATCTCTGGAGGGCTTCTGACATCGTGTCCTTTTAACACACACACACACACACTCACACTCTTGCAGAATCTATGGAGGGCTTCTGACGTAGTGTTCTTTTTACACACACACAACCTTACATTATATCTGCAGGGCTTCTGACTTCGTGTCCTTTTTACAAACACACACACACCCTTGCAGAATCTCTAGAGGGCTTCTGACTTCGTGTTCTTTTTCCACACACTCACACACTAACACCCTTGCAGAATCTCTGGATGTCTTCTGACTTCGTGTTCTTTTTACACACACACACACTCACACCCTTGTGGAGTCTCTGGAGGGCTTCTGACTTCGTGTCCTTTTTACACACACTCACAACCTTGCAGAATCTCTGGAGGGATTCTGACGTGTCCTTTTTACACACACACACACCCTTGCAGAATATCTGGAGGGCTACAGATTCGTGTTCTTTTTACACACTCACACACACAAATGCACAATCATTTGCCGAATCTCTGGAGGGCTTCTGATTTCGTGTCCTTTTTAGACACACACACATACACACACGCCCTGGAAGAACTTCTGGAGCACTTCTGAATTTTGTCCTTTTTAAACACTCTCACCCACACACTCTGTTGAAGAATCTCTAGAGGGCTTCTGACTTCGTGTTCTCTTTACACACTCACACTCACACACCCTTACAGAATCTCTGGCCGCTTTACTTCGTGTCTTTTTACACACACACATACACACACACACACCCTTGCAGAATCACTAGAGGACTTCTGATTTTGTTTTTTTTTACACACAAACACACACAAACACTCACAATCATACCCTTGCAGAATCTCTAGAGGGCTTCTGACCTCGGGTCCTTTTTCCACACACACGCACATACACTCACCCTTGCAGAATCTCGGAGGGCTTCTGATTCGCATCCATTTTACACACAAACCCACACTCTCACACACTTGCAGAATCTCTGGAGGGCTTCTGACTTCTTGTACTTTTTACACACACATACACACACACTCACACTCATACACTTGCAGAATCACTGGAGGGCTTCTGACTTCTTCTCCTTTTTACACACAAACACACCATTGCAGAATCTCTAGAATGCTCCTGATTTGGTGCCCTTTTCACACACACAACCTTGCAGAATCTCTAGAGGGATTCTGATTTCTTGTCCTTTATACACACACACAAATCTTGGCAGATTCTCTTCAGGGCTTCTGACTTCGTGTTCCTTTAACACACACACACAAACATAACGTTGCAGAATCCCTACAGGACTTGTGACTTCGTGTACTTTTTACACACACGCAAACACATTTACACTCGTACCCTTGAAGAACTCTTTAGGGCTTCTGACGTCGTGTCCTTTTTACACACACAAAAACCCACACACACTCACTCTTTTGCTAAATCCCTGGAGGGCTTCTGACATCGTGTCCTTTTAACACACACACACACACACACACTCACACTATTGCAGAATCTATGGAGGGCTTCTGACGTAGTGTTCTTATTACACACACACAACCTTACATAATATCTGCAGGGCTTCTGACTTCGTGTCCTTTTTACAAACACACACACACCTTTGCAGAATCTCTAGAGGGCTTCTGATTCTTGTTCTTTTTCCACACACTAACACCCTTGCAGAATCTCTGGATGTCTTCTGACTTCGTGTTCTTTTTACACACACACACACACACACTCACACCCTTGTGAAATCTCTGGAGCGCTTCTGACTTCGTGTCCTTTTTACACAACTCACAACCTTGCAGAATCTCTGGAGGGCTTCTGACGTCATGTCCTTTTTACACACACACACACCCTTGCAGAATATCTGGAGGGCTAATGATTCCCTGTTCTTTTTACACACTCACACACACAAATGCACAAACCTTTGCAGAATCTCTGGAGGGCTTCTGATTTCGTGTCCTTTTTAGACACACACACATACACACACACCCTGGAAGAACTTCTGGAGGACTTCTGAATTTTGTCCTTTTTAAACACTCTCACCCACACACTCTGTTGAAGAATCTCTAGAGGGCTTCTGACTTCGTGTTCTTTTTACACACTCACACACACACACCCTTACATAATCTCTGGCCGCTTTACTTCGTGTCTTTTTACACACACACACACACACACACACACACACCCTTGCAGAATCACTAGAGGACTTCTGATTTTGTTTTCTTTTACACACACACACACACTCACAATCATACCCTTGCAGAATCTCTAGAGGGCTTCTGACTTCGCGTCCTTTTTCCACACACACTCACCCTTGCAGAATCTCTGGAGGGCTTCTGATTCGCATCCATTTTACACACAAACCCACACTCTCACACACTTGCAGAATCTCTGGAGGGCTTCTGACTTCTTGTACTTTTTACACACACATACACACACTCACACTCATACACTTGCAGAATCATTGGAGGTCTTCTGACTTCTCCTTTTTACACACAAACACACACATACACACCAAAGCAGAACCTCTAGAATGCTCCTGATTTGGTGGCCTTTTCACACACACAACCTTGCAGAATCTCTAGAGGGATTCTGATTTCGTGTCCTTTATACACACACACAAATCTTGGCAGAATCTCTTCAGGGCTTCTGACTTCGTGTTCCTTTAACACACACACACAAACATAACCTTGCAGAATCTCTAGAGGACTTGTGGCTTCGTGTACTTTTTACACACACGCAAACACATTTACACTCGTACCCTTGCAGAACTCTTTAGGGCTTCTGACGTCGTGTCCTTTTTACACACACAAAAACCCACACACACTCACTCTTTTGCTAAATCTCTGGAGGGCTTCTGACATCGTGTCCTTTTAACACACACACACACACACACACACACTCACACTCTTGCAGAATCTATGGAGGGCTTCTGACGTAGTGTTCTTTTTACACACACACAACCTTACATAATATCTGCAGGGCTTCTGACTTCGTGTCCTTTTTACAAACACACACACACCCTTGCAGAATCTCTAGAGGGCTTCTGACTTCGTGTTCTTTTTCCACACACTCACACACTAACACCCTTGCAGAATCTCTGGATGTCTTCTGACTTCGTGTTCTTTTTACACACACACACACACACACACACTCACACCCTTGTGAAATCTCCGGAGGGCTTCTGACGTCGTGTCCTTTTTACACACACTCACAACCTTGCAGAATCTCTGGAGGGATTCTGACGTCATGTCCTTTATACACACACACACACCCTTGCAGAATATCTGGAGGGCTACTGATTCGTGTTCTTTTTACACACTCACACACACAAATGCACAAACCTTTGCAGAATCTCTGGAGGGCTTCTGATTTCGTGTCCTTTTTAGACACACACACATACACACACGCCCTGGAAGAACTTCTGGAGCACTTCTGAATTTTGTCCTTTTTAAACACTCTCACCCACACACTCTGTTGAAGAATCTCTAGAGGGCTTCTGACTTCATGTTCTTTTTACACACTCACACACACACACCCTTACAGAAACTCTGGCCGCTTTACTTCGTGTCTTATTACACACACACACACACACACCCTTGCAGAATCACTAGAGGACTTCTGATTTTGTTTTCTTTTACACACACACACACACACACACACTCACAATCATACCCTTGCAGAATCTCTAGAGGGCTTCTGACTTCGGGTCCTTTTTCCACACACACTCACATACACTCACCCTTGCAGAATCTCTGGAGGGCTTCTGATTCGCATCCATTTTACACACAACCCACACTCTCACACACTTGCAGAATCTCTGGAGGGCTTCTGACTTCTTGTACTTTTTACACACACATACACACACACTCACACTCATACACTTGCAGAATCATTGGAGGGCTTCTGACTTCTTCTCCTTTTTACACACAAACACACACATACACACCATTGCAGAATCTCTAGAATGCTCCTGATTTGGTGGCCTTTTCACACACACAACCTTGCAGAATCTCTAGAGGGATTCTGATTTCGTGTCCTTTATACACACACACAAATCTTGGCAGAATCTCTTCAGGGCTTCTGACTTCGTGTTCCTTTAACACACACACACAAACATAACATTGCAGAATCTCTAGAGGACTAGTGGCTTCGTGTACTTTTTACACACACGCAAACACATTTACACTCGTACCCTTGCAGAACTCTTTAGGGCTTCTGACGTCGTGTCCTTTTTACACACACAAAAACCCACACACACTCACTCTTTTGCTAAATCTCTGGAGGGCTTCTGACATCGTGTCCTTTTAACACACACACACACACACACACACTCACACTCTTGCAGAATCTATGGAGGGCTTCTGACGTAGTGTTCTTTTTACACACACACAACCTTACATAATATCTGCAGGGCTTCTGACTTCGTGTCCTTTTTACAAACACACACACACACCCTTGCAGAATCTCTAGAGGGCTTCTGACTTCGTGTTCTTTTTCCACACACTCACACACTAACACCCTTGCAGAATCTCTGGATGTCTTCTGACTTCGTGTTCTTTTTACACACACACACACTCACACCCTTGTGAAATCTCTGGAGGGCTTCTGACTTCGTGTCCTTTTTACACACACTCACAACCTTGCAGAATCTCTGGAGGGATTCTGACGTCGTGTCCTTTTTACACACACACACACCCTTGCAGAATATCTGGAGGGCTACAGATTTGTGTTCTTTTTACACACTCACACACACAAATGCACAAACATTTGCCGAATCTCTGGAGGGCTTCTGATTTCGTGTCCTTTTTAGACACACACACATACACACACGCCCTGGAAGAACTTCTGGAGCACTTCTGAATTTTGTCCTTTTTAAACACTCTCACCCACACACTCTGTTGAAGAATCTCTAGAGGGCTTCTGACTTCGTGTTCTCTTTACACACTCACACACACACACCCTTACAGAATCTCTGGCCGCTTTACTTCGTGTCTTTTTACACACACACACACACACACACACACACCCATGCAGAATCACTAGAGGACTTCTGATTTTGTTTTTTTTACACACACACACACACACACACACTCACAATCATACCCTTGCAGAAATTCTAGAGGGCTTCTGACTTCGGGTCCTTTTTCCACACACACTCACATACACTCACCCTTGCAGAATCTCTGGAGGGCTTCTGATTCGCATCCATTTTACACACAAACCCACACTCTCACACACTTGCAAAATCTCTGGAGGGTTTCTGACTTCTTGTACATTTTACACACACATACACACACACTCACACTCATACACTTGCAGAATCATTGGAGGGCTTCTGACTTCTTCTCCTTTTTGCACACAAACACACACATACACACCATTGCAGAATCTCTAGAATGCTCCTGATTCAGTGGCCTTTTCACACATATAACCTTGCAGAATCTCTAGAGGGATTCTGATTTCGTGTCCTTTATACACACACACAAAGCTAGGCAGAATCTCTTCAGGGCTTCTGACTTCTTGTTCCTTTAACACACACACACAAACTTAACGTTGCAGAATCTCTAGAGGACTTGTGGCTTCGTGTACTTTTTACACACACGCAAACACATTTACACATGTACCCTTGCAGAACTCTTTAGGGCTTCTGACATCGGGTCCTTTTTACACACACAAAAACCCACACACAGTCACTCTTTTGCTAAATCTCTGGAGGGCTTCTGACATCGTTTCCTTTTAACACACACACACACACTCACACTCTTGCAGAATCTATGGAGGGCTTCTGACGTAGTGTTCTTTTTACACACACACAACCTTACATAATATCTGCAGGGCTTCTGACTTCGTGTCCTTTTTACAAACACACACACACCCTTGCAGAATCTCTAGAGGGCTTCTGACTTCATGTTCTTTTTCCACACACACACACTAACACCCTTGCAGAATCTCTGGATGTCTTCTGACTTCGTGTTCTTTTTACACACACACACACACACACACACACAAAGACACACACACACACCCTCACACCCTTGTGAATACTCTGGAGGGCTTCTGATGTCGTGTCCTTTTTACACACACTCACAACCTTGCAGAATCTCTGGAGGGCTTCTGACGTCGTGTCCTTTTTAAACACACACATCCCCTTGCAGAATATCTGGAGGGCTACTGATTCGTGTTTTTTTACACACTCACACACACAAATGCACAAACCTTTGCAGAATCTCTGGAGGGCTTCTGATTTCGTGTCCTTTTTAGACACACACACATACACACACACCCTGGAAGAACTTCTGGAGCACTTCTGAATTTTGTCCTTTTTAAACACTCTCACCCACACACTCTGTTGAAGAATCTCTAGAGGGCTTCTGACTTCGTGTCTTTTTACACACACACACACACACACACACACACACACACACACACACCCTTGCAGAATCACTAGAGGACTTCTGATTTTGTTTTCTTTTACACACACACACACACTCACAATCATACATTTGCAGAATCTCTAGAGGGCTTCTGACTTCGCGTCCTTTTTCCACACACACTCACCCTTGCAGAATCTCTGGAGGGCTTCTGATTCGCATCCATTTTACACACAAACCCACACTCTCACACACTTGCTGAATCTCTGGAGGGTATCTGACTTCTTGTACTTTTTACACACACATACACACACTCACTCTCATACACTTGCAGAATCATTGGAGGTCTTCTGACTTCTCCTTTTTACACACAAACACACACATACACACCAATGCAGAATCTCTAGAATGCTCCTGATTTGGTGGCCTTTTCACACACACAACCTTGCAGAATCTCTAGAGGGATTCTGATTTCGTGTCCTTTATACACACACACAAATCTTGGCAGAATCTCTTCAGGGCTTCTGACTTCGTGTTCCTTTAACACACACACACAAACATAACGTTGCAGAATCTCTAGAGGACTTGTGGCTTCGTGTACTTTTTACACACATGCAAACACATTTACACTCGTACCCTTGCAGAACCCTTTAGGGCTTCTGACGTCGTGTCCTTTTTACACACACAAAAACCCACACACACACACTCTTTTGCTAAATCTCTGGAGGGCTTCTGGCATCGTGTCCTTTTAACATACAAACACACACTCACACTCTTGCAGAATCTATGGAGGGCTTCTGACGTAGTGTTCTTTTTACACACACACAACCTTACATAATATCTGCAGGGCTTCTGACTTCGTGTCCTTTTTACAAACACACACACACCCTTGCAGAATCTCTAGAGGGCTTCTGACTTCGTGTTCTTTTTCCACATACTCACACACTAACACCCTTGCAGAATCTCTGGATGTCTTCTGACTTCGTGTTCTTTTTACACACACACACACACACACACACACACACACTCACACCCTTGTGAAATCTCCGGAGGGCTTCTGACGTCGTGTCCTTTTTACACACACTCACAAGCTTGCAGAATCTCTGGAGGGATTCTGACGTCGTGTCCTTTATACACACACACACCCTTGCAGAATATCTGGAGGGCTACTGATTCGTGTTCTTTTTACACACTCACACACACAAATGCACAAACCTTTGCAGAATCTCTGGAGGGCTTCTGATTTCGTGTCCTTTTTAGACACACACACATACACACACGTCCTGGAAGAACTTCTGGAGCACTTCTGAATTTTGTCCTTTTTAAACACTCTCACCCACACACTCTGTTGAAGAATCTCTAGAGGGCTTCTGACTTCGTGTTCTTTTTACACACTCACACAAACACACCCTTACAGAAACTCTGGCCGCTTTACTTCGTGTCTTATTACACACACACACACACACACACACACACACACCCTTGCAGAATCACTAGAGGACTTCTGATTTTGTTTTCTTTTACACACACACACACACACACTCACAATCATACCCTTGCAGAATCTCTAGAGGGCTTCTGACTTCGGGTCCTTTTTCCACACACACTCACATACACTCACCCTTGCAGAATCTCTGGAGGGCTTCTGATTCGCATGCATTTTACACACAACCCACACTCTCACACACTTGCAGAATCTCTGGAGGGCTTCTGACTTCTTGTACTTTTTACACACACATACACACACACTCACACTCATACACTTGCAGAATCATTGGAGGGCTTCTGACTTCTTCTCCTTTTTACACACAAACACACACATACACACCATTGCAGAATCTCTAGAATGCTCCTGATTTGGTGGCCTTTTCACACACACAACCTTGCAGAATCTCTAGAGGGATTCTGATTTCGTGTCCTTTATACACACACACAAATCTTGGCAGAATCTCTTCAGGGCTTCTGACTTCGTGTTCCTTTAACACACACACACAAACATAACATTGCAGAATCTCTAGAGGACTTGTGGCTTCGTGTACTTTTTACACACACGCAAACACATTTACACTCGTACCCTTGCAGAACTCTTTAGGGCTTCTGACGTCGTGTCCTTTTTACACACACAAAAACCCACACACACTCACTCTTTTGCTAAATCTCTGGAGGGCTTCTGACATCGTGTCCTTTTAACACACACACACACACACTCACACTCTTGCAGAATCTATGGAGGGCTTCTGACGTAGTGTTCTTTTTACACACACACAACCTTACATTATATCTGCAGGGCTTCTGACTTCGTGTCCTTTTTACAAACACACACACACCCTTGCAGAATCTCTAGAGGGCTTCTGACTTCGTGTTCTTTTTCCACACACTCACACACTAACACCCTTGCAGAATCTCTGGATGTCTTCTGACTTCGTGTTCTTTTTACACACACACACACTCACACCCTTGTGGAGTCTCTGGAGGGCTTCTGACTTCGTGTCCTTTTTACACACACTCACAACCTTGCAGAATCTCTGGAGGGATTCTGACGTGTCCTTTTTACACACACACACACCCTTGCAGAATATCTGGAGGGCTACAGATTCGTGTTCTTTTTACACACTCACACACACAAATGCACAATCATTTGCCGAATCTCTGGAGGGCTTCTGATTTCGTGTCCTTTTTAGACACACACACATACACACACGCCCTGGAAGAACTTCTGGAGCACTTCTGAATTTTGTCCTTTTTAAACACTCTCACCCACACACTCTGTTGAAGAATCTCTAGAGGGCTTCTGACTTCGTGTTCTCTTTACACACTCACACTCACACACCCTTACAGAATCTCTGGCCGCTTTACTTCGTGTCTTTTTACACACACACATACACACACACACACCCTTGCAGAATCACTAGAGGACTTCTGATTTTGTTTTTTTTTACACACAAACACACACAAACACTCACAATCATACCCTTGCAGAATCTCTAGAGGGCTTCTGACCTCGGGTCCTTTTTCCACACACACGCACATACACTCACCCTTGCAGAATCTCGGAGGGCTTCTGATTCGCATCCATTTTACACACAAACCCACACTCTCACACACTTGCAGAATCTCTGGAGGGCTTCTGACTTCGTGTCCTTTTTACACACACATACACACACACTCACACTCATACACTTGCAGAATCACTGGAGGGCTTCTGACTTCTTCTCCTTTTTACACACAAACACACCATTGCAGAATCTCTAGAATGCTCCTGATTTGGTGCCCTTTTCACACACACAACCTTGCAGAATCTCTAGAGGGATTCTGATTTCTTGTCCTTTATACACACACACAAATCTTGGCAGATTCTCTTCAGGGCTTCTGACTTCGTGTTCCTTTAACACACACACACAAACATAACGTTGCAGAATCCCTACAGGACTTGTGACTTCGTGTACTTTTTACACACACGCAAACACATTTACACTCGTACCCTTGAAGAACTCTTTAGGGCTTCTGACGTCGTGTCCTTTTTACACCCACAAAAACCCACACACATTCACTCTTTTGCTAAATCCCTGGAGGGCTTCTGACATCGTGTCCTTTTAACACACACACACACACACACACTCACACTATTGCAGAATCTATGGAGGGCTTCTGACGTAGTGTTCTTATTACACACACACAACCTTACATAATATCTGCAGGGCTTCTGACTTCGTGTCCTTTTTACAAACACACACACACCTTTGCAGAATCTCTAGAGGGCTTCTGATTCTTGTTCTTTTTCCACACACTAACACCCTTGCAGAATCTCTGGATGTCTTCTGACTTCGTGTTCTTTTTACACACACACACACACACACTCACACCCTTGTGAAATCTCTGGAGCGCTTCTGACTTCGTGTCCTTTTTACACACACACACACCCTTGCAGAATATCTGGAGGGCTAATGATTCCCTGTTCTTTTTACACACTCACACACACAAATGCACAAACCTTTGCAGAATCTCTGGAGGGCTTCTGATTTCGTGTCCTTTTTAGACACACACACATACACACACACCCTGGAAGAACTTCTGGAGCACTTCTGAATTTTGTCCTTTTTAAACACTCTCACCCACACACTCTGTTGAAGAATCTCTAGAGGGCTTCTGACTTCGTGTTCTTTTTACACACTCACACACACACACCCTTACATAATCTCTGGCCGCTTTACTTCGTGTCTTTTTACACACACACACACACACACACACACACACACCCTTGCAGAATCACTAGAGGACTTCTGATTTTGTTTTCTTTTACACACACACACACACTCACAATCATACCCTTGCAGAATCTCTAGAGGGCTTCTGACTTCGCGTCCTTTTTCCACACACACTCACCCTTGCAGAATCTCTGGAGGGCTTCTGATTCGCATCCATTTTACACACAAACCCACACTCTCACACACTTGCAGAATCTCTGGAGGGCTTCTGACTTCTTGTACTTTTTACACACACATACACACACTCACACTCATACACTTGCAGAATCATTGGAGGTCTTCTGACTTCTCCTTTTTACACACAAACACACACATACACACCAAAGCAGAACCTCTAGAATGCTCCTGATTTGGTGGCCTTTTCACACACACAACCTTGCAGAATCTCTAGAGGGATTCTGATTTCGTGTCCTTTATACACACACACAAATCTTGGCAGAATCTCTTCAGGGCTTCTGACTTCGTGTTCCTTTAACACACACACACAAACATAACCTTGCAGAATCTCTAGAGGACTTGTGGCTTCGTGTACTTTTTACACACATGCAAACACATTTACACTCGTACCCTTGCAGAACTCTTTAGGGCTTCTGACGTCGTGTCCTTTTTACACACACAAAAACCCACACACACTCACTCTTTTGCTAAATCTCTGGAGGGCTTCTGACATCGTGTCCTTTTAACACACACACACACACACACACTCACACTCTTGCAGAATCTATGGAGGGCTTCTGACGTAGTGTTCTTTTTACACACACACAACCTTACATAATATCTGCAGGGCTTCTGACTTCGTGTCCTTTTTACAAACACACACACACCCTTGCAGAATCTCTAGAGGGCTTCTGACTTCGTGTTCTTTTTCCACACACTCACACACTAACACCCTTGCAGAATCTCTGGATGTCTTCTGACTTCGTGTTCTTTTTACACACACACACACACACACACACTCACACCCTTGTGAAATCTCCGGAGGGCTTCTGACGTCGTGTCCTTTTTACACACACTCACAACCTTGCAGAATCTCTGGAGGGATTCTGACGTCATGTCCTTTATACACACACACACACCCTTGCAGAATATCTGGAGGGCTACTGATTCGTGTTCTTTTTACACACTCACACACACAAATGCACAAACCTTTGCAGAATCTCTGGAGGGCTTCTGATTTCGTGTCCTTTTTAGACACACACACATACACACACGCCCTGGAAGAACTTCTGGAGCACTTCTGAATTTTGTCCTTTTTAAACACTCTCACCCACACACTCTGTTGAAGAATCTCTAGAGGGCTTCTGACTTCATGTTCTTTTTACACACTCACACACACACACCCTTACAGAAACTCTGGCCGCTTTACTTCGTGTCTTATTACACACACACACACACACACCCTTGCAGAATCACTAGAGGACTTCTGATTTTGTTTTCTTTTACACACACACACACACACACACTCACAATCATACCCTTGCAGAATCTCTAGAGGGCTTCTGACTTCGGGTCCTTTTTCCACACACACTCACATACACTCACCCTTGCAGAATCTCTGGAGGGCTTCTGATTCGCATCCATTTTACACACAACCCACACTCTCACACACTTGCAGAATCTCTGGAGGGCTTCTGACTTCTTGTACTTTTTACACACACATACACACACACTCACACTCATACACTTGCAGAATCATTGGAGGGCTTCTGACTTCTTCTCCTTTTTACACACAAACACACACATACACACCATTGCAGAATCTCTAGAATGCTCCTGATTTGGTGGCCTTTTCACACACACAACCTTGCAGAATCTCTAGAGGGATTCTGATTTCGTGTCCTTTATACACACACACAAATCTTGGCAGAATCTCTTCAGGGCTTCTGACTTCGTGTTCCTTTAACACACACACACAAACATAACATTGCAGAATCTCTAGAGGACTAGTGGCTTCGTGTACTTTTTACACACACGCAAACACATTTACACTCGTACCCTTGCAGAACTCTTTAGGGCTTCTGACGTCGTGTCCTTTTTACACACACAAAAACCCACACACACTCACTCTTTTGCTAAATCTCTGGAGGGCTTCTGACATCGTGTCCTTTTAACACACACACACACACACACACACTCACACTCTTGCAGAATCTATGGAGGGCTTCTGACGTAGTGTTCTTTTTACACACACACAACCTTACATAATATCTGCAGGGCTTCTGACTTCGTGTCCTTTTTACAAACACACACACACACCCTTGCAGAATCTCTAGAGGGCTTCTGACTTCGTGTTCTTTTTCCACACACTCACACACTAACACCCTTGCAGAATCTCTGGATGTCTTCTGACTTCGTGTTCTTTTTACACACACACACACTCACACCCTTGTGAAATCTCTGGAGGGCTTCTGACTTCGTGTCCTTTTTACACACACTCACAACCTTGCAGAATCTCTGGAGGGATTCTGACGTCGTGTCCTTTTTACACACACACACACCCTTGCAGAATATCTGGAGGGCTACAGATTTGTGTTCTTTTTACACACTCACACACACAAATGCACAAACATTTGCCGAATCTCTGGAGGGCTTCTGATTTCGTGTCCTTTTTAGACACACACACATACACACACGCCCTGGAAGAACTTCTGGAGCACTTCTGAATTTTGTCCTTTTTAAACACTCTCACCCACACACTCTGTTGAAGAATCTCTAGAGGGCTTCTGACTTCGTGTTCTCTTTACACACTCACACACACACACCCTTACAGAATCTCTGGCCGCTTTACTTCGTGTCTTTTTACACACACACACACACACACACACACACACACACCCTTGCAGAATCACTAGAGGACTTCTGATTTTGTTTTCTTTTACACACAAACACACACACACTCACAATCATACCCTTGCAGAATCTCTAGAGGGCTTCTGACTTCGGGTCCTTTTTCCACACACACTCACATACACTCACCCTTGCAGAATCTCGGAGGGCTTCTGATTCGCATCCATTTTACACACAAACCCACACTCTCACACACTTGCAGAATCTCTGGAGGGCTTCTGACTTCTTGTACTTTTTACACACACATACACACACACTCACACTCATACACTTGCAGAATCATTGGAGGGCTTCTGACTTCTTCTCCTTTTTACACACAAACACACACATACACACCATTGCAGAATCTCTAGAATGCTCCTGATTTGGTGGCCTTTTCACACACACAACCTTGCAGAATCTCTAGAGAGATTCTGATTTCGTGTCCTTTATACACACACACAAATCTTGGCAGATTCTCTTCAGGGCTTCTGACTTCGTGTTCCTTTAACACACACACACAAACATAACATTGCAGAATCCCTAGAGGACTTGTGACTTCGTGTACTTTTTACACACACGCAAACACATTTACACTCGTACCCTTGCAGAACTCTTTAGGGCTTCTGACGTCGTGTCCTTTTTACACACACAAAAACCCACACACACTCACTCTTTTGCTAAATCTCTGGAGGGCTTCTGACATCGTGTCCTTTTAACACACACACACACACACTCACACTCTTGCAGAATCTATGGAGGGCTTCTGACGTAGTGTTCTTTTTACACACACACAACCTTACATAATATCTGCAGGGCTTCTGACTTCGTGTCCTTTTTACAAACACACACACACCCTTGCAGAATCTCTAGAGGGCTTCTGATTCGTGTTCTTTTTCAACACACTCACACACTAACACCCTTGCAGAATCTCTGGATGTCTTCTGACTTCGTGTTCTTTTTACACACACACACACACATACTCACACCCTTGTGAAATCTCCGGAGGGCTTCTGACGTCGTGTCCTTTTTACACACACTCACAACCTTGCAGAATCTCTGGAGGGATTCTGACGTCGTGTCCTTTTTACTCACAAACACACGCTTGCAGAATATCTGGAGGGCTACTGATTCGTGTTCTTTTTACACACTCACACACACAAATGCACAAACCTTTGCAGAATCTCTGGAGGGCTTCTGATTTCGTGTGCTTTTTAGACACACACACATACACACACGCCCTGGAAGAACTTCTGGAGCACTTCTGAATTTTGTCCTTTTTAAACACTCTCACCCACACACTCTGTTGAAGAATCTCTAGAGGGCTTCTGACTTCGTGTTCTTTTTACACACTCACACACACACACCCTTACAGAATCTCTGGCCGCTTTACTTCGTGTCTTTTTACACACACACACACACACACACCCTTGCAGAATCACTAGAGGACTTCTGATTTTGTTTTCTTTTACACACAAACACACACACACTCACAATCATACCCTTGCAGAATCTCTAGAGGGCTTCTGACTTCGGGTCCTTTTTCCACACACACTCACATACACTTACCCTTGCAGAATCTCGGAGGGCTTCTGATTCGCATCCATTTTACACACAAACCCACACTCTCACACACTTGCAGAATCTCTGGAAGGCTTCTGACTTCTTGTACTTTTTACACACACATACACACACACTCACACTCATACACTTGCAGAATCATTGGAGTTCTTCTGACTTCTTCTCCTTTTTACACACAAACACACACATACACACCATTGCAGAATCTCTAGAATGCTCCTGATTTGGTGGCCTTTTCACACACACAACCTTGCAGAATCTCTAGAGGGATTCTGATTTCGTGTCCTTTATACACACACACAAATCTTGGCAGAATCTCTTCAGGGCTTCTGACTTCGTGTTCCTTTAACACACACACACAAACATAACCTTGCAGAATCTCTAGAGGACTTTTGACTTCGTGTACTTTTTACACACACGCAAACACATTTACACTCGTACCCTTGCAGAACTCTTTAGGGTTTCTGACGTCGTGTCCTTTTTACACACACAAAAACCCACACACACTCACTCTTTTGCTAAATCTCTGGAGGGCTTCTGACATCGTGTCCTTTTAACACACACACACACACACACTCACACCCTTGTGAAATCTCCGGAGGGCTTCTGACGTCGTGTCCTTTTTACACACACTCACAACCTTGCAGAATCTCTGGAGGGATTCTGACGTCGTGTCCTTTTTACTCACACACACACGCTTGCAGAATATCTGGAGGGCTACTGATTCGTGTTCTTTTTACACACTCACACACACAAATGCACAAACCTTTGCAGAATCTCTGGAGGGCTTCTGATTTCGTGTCCTTTTTAGACACACACACATACACACACGCCCTGGAAGAACATCTGGAGCACTTCTGAATTTTGTCCTTTTTAAACACTCTCACCCACACACTCTGTTGAAGAATCTCTAGAGGGCTTCTGACTTCGTGTTCTTTTTACACACTCACACACACACACCCTTACACAATCTCTGGCAGCTTTACTTCGTGTCTTTTTACACACACACACACACACACACACACCCTTGCAGAATCACTAGAGGACTTCTGATTTTGTTTTCTTTTACACACACACACACACACTCACAATCATACCCTTGCAGAATCTCTAGAGGGCTTCTGACTTCGGGTCCTTTTTCCAAACACACTCACTCTTTTGCTAAATCTCTGGAGGGCTTTTGACATCGTGTCCTTTTAACACACACACACACACACACTCACACTCTTGCAGAATCTATGGAGGGCTTCTGACGTAGTGTTCTTTTTACACACACACAACCTTTCATAATATCTGCAGGGCTTCAGACTTCGTGTCCTTTTTACAAACACACACACACCCTTGCAGAATCTCTAGAGGGCTTCTGACTTCGTGTTCTTTTTCCACACACTCACACACTAACACCTTTGCAGAATCTCTGGATGTCTTCTGACTTCGTGTTCTTTTTACACACACACACAAACACACACACACACACTCACACCCTTGTGAAATCTCTGGAGGGCTTCTGACTTCGTGACCTTTTTACACACACTCACAAACTTGCAGAATCTCTGGAGTGATTCTGACGTCGTGTCCTTTTTACTCACACACACACGCTTGCAGAATATCTGGAGGGCTACTGATTCGTGTTCTTTTTACACACTCACACATACAAATGCACAAACCTTTGCAGAATCTCTTGAGGGCTTCTGATTTCGTGTCCTTTTTAGACACACACACATACACACACGCCCTGGAAGAACATCTGGAGCACTTCTGAATTTTCTCCTTTTTAAACACTCTCACCCACACACTCTGTTGAAGAATCTCTAGAGGGCTTATGACTTCGTGTTCTTTTTACACAATCACACACACACACCCTTACAGAATCTCTGGCCGCTTTACTTCGTGTCTTTTTACACACACACACACACACACACACACACACACACACACACACACCCTTGCAGAATCACTAGAGGACTTCTGATTTTGTTTTCTTTTACACACAAACACACACACATTCACAATCATACCCTTGCAGAATCTCTAGAGGGCTTCTGACTTCGGGTCCTTTTTCCACACACACTCACATACACTCACCCTTGCAGAATCTCGGAGGGCTTCTGATTCGCATCCATTTTACACACAAACCCACACTCTCACACACTTGCAGAATCTCTGGAGGGCTTCTGACTTCTTGTACTTTTTACACACACATACACACACACTCACACTCATACACTTGCAGAATCATTGGAGGGCTTCTGACTTCTTCTCCTTTTTACACACAAACACACACATACACACCATTGCAGAATCTCTAGAATGCTCCTGATTTGGTGGCCTTTTCACACACACAACCTTGCAGAATCTCTAGAGGGATTCTGATTTCGTGTCCTTTATACACACACACAAATCTTGGCAGAATCTCTTCAGGGCTTCTGACTTCGTGTTCCTTTTACACACACACACAAACATAACGTTGCAGAATCTCTAGAGGACTTGTGACTTCGTGTACTTTTTACACACACGCAAACACATTTACACTCGTACCCTTGAAGAACTCTTTAGGGCTTCTGACGTCGTGTCCTTTTTACACACACAAAAACCCACACACACTCACTCTTTTGCTAAATCTCTGGAGGGCTTCTGACATCGTGTCCTTTTAACACACACACACACACACACACTCACACCCTTGTGAAATATCCGGAGGGCTTCTACGTCGTGTCCTTTTTACACACACTCACAACCTTGCAGAATCTCTGGAGGGATTCTGACGTCGTGTCCTTTTTACTCACACACACACGCTTGCAGAATACCTGGAGGGCTACTGATTCGTGTTCTTTTTACACACTCACACACACAAATGCACAAACCTTTGCAGAATCTCTGGAGGGCTTCTGATTTCGTGTCCTTTTTAGACACACACACATACACACACGCCCTGGAAGAACTTCTGGAGCACTTCTGAATTTTGTCCTTTTTAAACACTCTCACCCACACACTCTGTTGAAGAATCTCTAGAGGGCTTCTGACTTCGTGTTCTTTTTACACACTCACACACACTCACCCTTACAGAATCTCTGGCCGCTTTACTTCGTGTCTTTTTACACACACACACACACACACACACACACACACACACACACCCTTGCAGAATCACTAGAGGACTTCTGATTTTGTTTTCTTTTACACACACACACACACACACTCACAATCATACCCTTGCAGAATCTCTAGAGGGCTTCTGACTTCGGGTCCTTTTTCCACACACACTCACTCTTTTGCTAAATCTCTGGAGGGCTTCTGACATCGTGTCCTTTTAACACACACACACACACACACACACACACACTCACACTCTTGCAGAATCTATGGAGGGCTTCTGACGTAGTGTTCTTTTTACACACACACAACCTTACATAATATCTGCAGGGCTTCTGACTTCGTGTCCTTTTTACAAACACACACACACACCCTTGCAGAATCTCTAGAGGGCTTCTGACTTCGTGTTCTTTTTCCACACACTCACACACTAACACCCTTGCAGAATCTCTGGATGTCTTCTGACTTCGTGTTCTTTTTACACACACACACACTCACACCCTTGTGAAATCTCTGGAGGGCTTCTGACTTCGTGTCCTTTTTACACACACTCACAACCTTGCAGAATCTCTGGAGGGATTCTGACGTCGTGTCCTTTTTACACACACACACACCCTTGCAGAATATCTGGAGGGCTACAGATTCGTGTTCTTTTTACACACTCACACACACAAATGCACAAACATTTGCCGAATCTCTGGAGGGCTTCTGATTTCGTGTCCTTTTTAGACACACACACATACACACACGCCCTGGAAGAACTTCTGGAGCACTTCTGAATTTTGTCCTTTTTAAACACTCTCACCCACACACTCTGTTGAAGAATCTCTAGAGGGCTTCTGACTTCGTGTTCTCTTTACACACTCACACACACACACCCTTACAGAATCTCTGGCCGCTTTACTTCGTGTCTTTTTACACACACACACACACACACACACACACACACACACACACACCCTTGCAGAATCACTAGAGGACTTCTGATTTTGTTTTCTTTTACACACAAACACACACACACTCACAATCATACCCTTGCAGAATCTCTAGAGGGCTTCTGACTTCGGGTCCTTTTTCCACACACACTCACATACACTCACCCTTGCAGAATCTCGGAGGGCTTCTGATTCGCATCCATTTTACACACAAACCCACACTCTCACACACTTGCAGAATCTCTGGAGGGCTTCTGACTTCTTGTACTTTTTACACACACATACACACACACTCACACTCATACACTTGCAGAATCATTGGAGGGCTTCTGACTTCTTCTCCTTTTTACACACAAACACACACATACACACCATTGCAGAATCTCTAGAATGCTCCTGATTTGGTGGCCTTTTCACACACACAACCTTGCAGAATCTCTAGAGAGATTCTGATTTCGTGTCCTTTATACACACACACAAATCTTGGCAGATTCTCTTCAGGGCTTCTGACTTCGTGTTCCTTTAACACACACACACACAAACATAACGTTGCAGAATCCCTAGAGGACTTGTGACTTCGTGTACTTTTTACACACACGCAAACACATTTACACTCGTACCCTTGCAGAACTCTTTAGGGCTTCTGACGTCGTGTCCTTTTTACACACACAAAAACCCACACACACTCACTCTTTTGCTAAATCTCTGGAGGGCTTCTGACATCGTGTCCTTTTAACACACACACACACACACTCACACTCTTGCAGAATCTATGGAGGGCTTCTGACGTAGTGTTCTTTTTACACACACACAACCTTACATAATATCTGCAGGGCTTCTGACTTTGTGTCCTTTTTACAAACACACACACACCCTTGCAGAATCTCTAGAGGGCTTCTGATTCGTGTTCTTTTTCAACACACTCACACACTAACACCCTTGCAGAATCTCTGGATGTCTTCTGACTTCGTGTTCTTTTTACACACACACACACACACACACACACACTCACACCCTTGTGAAATCTCCGGAGGGCTTCTGACGTCGTGTCCTTTTTACACACACTCACAACCTTGCAGAATCTCTGGAGGGATTCTGACGTCGTGTCCTTTTTACTCACAAACACACGCTTGCAGAATATCTGGAGGGCTACTGATTCGTGTTCTTTTTACACACTCACACACACAAATGCACAAACCTTTGCAGAATCTCTGGAGGGCTTCTGATTTCGTGTCCTTTTTAGACACACACACATACACACACGCCCTGGAAGAACTTCTGGAGCACTTCTGAATTTTGTCCTTTTTAAACACTCTCACCCACACACTCTGTTGAAGAATCTCTAGAGGGCTTATGACTTCGTGTTCTTTTTACACACTCACACACACACACCCTTACAGAATCTCTGGCCGCTTTACTTCGTGTCTTTTTACACACACACACACACACACACACCCTTGCAGAATCACTAGAGGACTTCTGATTTTGTTTTCTTTTACACACAAACACACACACACTCACAATCATACCCTTGCAGAATCTCTAGAGGGCTTCTGACTTCGGGTCCTTTTTCCACACACACTCACATACACTCACCCTTGCAGAATCTCGGAGGGCTTCTGATTCGCATCCATTTTACACACAAACCCACACTCTCACACACTTGCAGAATCTCTGGAGGGCTTCTGACTTCTTGTACTTTTTACACACACATACACACACACTCACACTCATACACTTGCAGAATCATTGGAGTTCTTCTGACTTCTTCTCCTTTTTACACACAAACACACACATACACACCATTGCAGAATCTCTAGAATGCTCCTGATTTGGTGGCCTTTTCACACACACAACCTTGCAGAATCTCTAGAGGGATTCTGATTTCGTGTCCTTTATACACACACACAAATCTTGGCAGAATCTCTTCAGGGCTTCTGACTTCGTGTTCCTTTAACACACACACACAAACATAACCTTGCAGAATCTCTAGAGGACTTGTGACTTCGTGTACTTTTTACACACACGCAAACACATTTACACTCGTACCCTTGAAGAACTCTTTAGGGTTTCTGACGTCGTGTCCTTTTTACACACACAAAAACCCACACACACTCACTCTTTTGCTAAATCTCTGGAGGGCTTCTGACATCGTGTCCTTTTAACACACACACACACACACACACTCACACCCTTGTGAAATCTCCGGAGGGCTTCTGACGTCGTGTCCTTTTTACACACACTCACAACCTTGCAGAATCTCTGGAGGGATTCTGACGTCGTGTCCTTTTTACTCACACACACACGCTTGCAGAATATCTGGAGGGCTACTGATTCGTGTTCTTTTTACACACTCACACACACAAATGCACAAACCTTTGCAGAATCTCTGGAGGGCTTCTGATTTCGTGTCCTTTTTAGACACACACACATACACACACGCCCTGGAAGAACATCTGGAGCACTTCTGAATTTTGTCCTTTTTAAACACTCTCACCCACACACTCTGTTGAAGAATCTCTAGAGGGCTTCTGACTTCGTGTTCTTTTTACACACTCACACACACACACCCTTACACAATCTCTGGCAGCTTTACTTCGTGTCTTTTTACACACACACACACACACACACACACCCTTGCAGAATCACTAGAGGACTTCTGATTTTGTTTTCTTTTACACACACACACACACACTCACAATCATACCCTTGCAGAATCTCTAGAGGGCTTCTGACTTCGGGTCCTTTTTCCAAACACACTCACTCTTTTGCTAAATCTCTGGAGGGCTTCTGACATCGTGTCCTTTTAACACACACACACACACACACTCACACTCTTGCAGAATCTATGGAGGGCTTCTGACGTAGTGTTCTTTTTACACACACACAACCTTTCATAATATCTGCAGGGCTTCAGACTTCGTGTCCTTTTTACAAACACACACACACCCTTGCAGAATCTCTAGAGGGCTTCTGACTTCGTGTTCTTTTTCCACACACTCACACACTAACACCCTTGCAGAATCTCTGGATGTCTTCTGACTTCGTGTTCTTTTTACACACACACACACACACACACACACACACACACACTCACACCCTTGTGAAATCTCTGGAGGGCTTCTGACTTCGTGTCCTTTTTACACACACTCACAAACTTGCAGAATCTCTGGAGTGATTCTGACGTCGTGTCCTTTTTACTCACACACACACGCTTGCAGAATATCTGGAGGGCTACTGATTCGTGTTCTTTTTACACACTCACACATACAAATGCACAAACCTTTGCAGAATCTCTTGAGGGCTTCTGATTTCGTGTCCTTTTTAGACACACACACATACACACACGCCCTGGAAGAACATCTGGAGCACTTCTGAATTTTCTCCTTTTTAAACACTCTCACCCACACACTCTGTTGAAGAATCTCTAGAGGGCTTATGACTTCGTGTTCTTTTTACACAATCACACACACACACCCTTACAGAATCTCTGGCCGCTTTACTTCGTGTCTTTTTACACACACACACACACACACACACACACACACACACACACACACACCCTTGCAGAATCACTAGAGGACTTCTGATTTTGTTTTCTTTTACACACAAACACATACACATTCACAATCATACCCTTGCAGAATCTCTAGAGGGCTTCTGACTTCGGGTCCTTTTTCCACACACACTCACATACACTCACCCTTGCAGAATCTCGGAGGGCTTCTGATTCGCATCCATTTTACACACAAACCCACACTCTCACACACTTGCAGAATCTCTGGAGGGCTTCTGACTTCTTGTACTTTTTACACACACATACACACACACTCACACTCATACACTTGCAGAATCATTGGAGTTCTTCTGACTTCTTCTCCTTTTTACACACAAACACACACATACACACCATTGCAGAATCTCTAGAATGCTCCTGATTTGGTGGCCTTTTCACACACACAACCTTGCAGAATCTCTAGAGGGATTCTGATTTCGTGTCCTTTATACACACACACAAATCTTGGCAGAATCTCTTCAGGGCTTCTGACTTCGTGTTCCTTTTACACACACACACAAACATAACGTTGCAGAATCTCTAGAGGACTTGTGACTTCGTGTACTTTTTACACACACGCAAACACATTTACACTCGTACACTTGCAGAACTCTTTAGGGCTTCTGACGTCGTGTCCTTTTTACACACACAAAAACCCACACACACTCACTCTTTTGCTAAATCTCTGGAGGGCTTCTGACATCGTGTCCTTTTAACACACACACACACACACACACACACACTCACACCCTTGTGAAATATCCGGAGGGCTTCTACGTCGTGTCCTTTTTACACACACTCACAACCTTGCAGAATCTCTGGAGGGATTCTGACGTCGTGTCCTTTTTACTCACACACACACGCTTGCAGATTACCTGGAGGGCTACTGATTCGTGTTCTTTTTACACACTCACACACACAAATGCACAAACCTTTGCAGAATCTCTGGAGGGCTTCTGATTTCGTGTCCTTTTTAGACACACACACATACACACACGCCCTGGAAGAACATCTGGAGCACTTCTGAATTTTGTCCTTTTTAAACACTCTCACCCACACACTCTGTTGAAGAATCTCTAGAGGGCTTCTGACTTCGTATTCTTTTTACACACTCACACACACTCACCCTTACAGAATCTCTGGCCGCTTTACTTCGTGTCTTTTTACACACACACACACACACACACACACACACACACCCTTGCAGAATCACTAGAGGACTTCTGATTTTGTTTTCTTTTACACACACACACACACACACACTCACAATCATACCCTTGCAGAATCTCTAGAGGGCTTCTGACTTCGGGTCCTTTTTCCACACACACTCACTCTTTTGCTAAATCCCTGGAGGGCTTCTGACATCGTGTCCTTTTAACACACACACACACACACACACTCACACTCTTGCAGAATCTATGGAGGGCTTCTGACGTAGTGTTCTTTTTACACACACACAAACTTACATAATATCTGCAGGGCTTCTGACTTCGTGTCCTTTTTACAAACACACACACACCCTTGCAGAATCTCTAGAGGGCTTCTGACTTAGTGTTCTTTTTCCACACACTCACACACTAACACCCTTGCAGAATCTCTGGATGTCTTCTGACTTCGTGTTCTTTTTACACACACACACACACACACTCACACCCTTGTGAAATCTCCAGAGGGCTTCTGACGTCGTGTCCTTTTTACACACACTCACAACCTTGCAGAATCTCTGGAGGGATTCTGACGTCGTGTCCTTTTTACTCACAAACACACGCTTGCAGAATATCTGGAGGGCTACTGATTCGTGTTCTTTTTACACACTCACACACACAAATGCACAAACCTTTGCAGAATCTCTGGAGGGCTTCTGATTTCGTGTCCTTTTTAGACACACACACATACACACACGCCCTGGAAGAACTTCTGGAGCACTTCTGAATTTTGTCCTTTTTAAACACTCTCACCCACACACTCTGTTGAAGAATCTCTAGAGGGCTTCTGACTTCGTGTTCTTTTTACACACTCACACACACACACCCTTACAGAATCTCTGGCCGCTTTACTTCGTGTCTTTTTACACACACACACACACACTCACACACACACACACACACCCTTGCAGAATCACTAGAGGACTTCTGATTTTGTTTTCTTTTACACACAAACACACACACACTCACAATCATACCCTTGCAGAATCTCTAGAGGGCTTCTGACTTCGGGTCCTTTTTCCACACACACTCACATACACTCACCCTTGCAGAATCTCGGGGGGCTTCTGATTCGCATCCATTTTACACACAAACCCACACTCTCACACACTTGCAGTATCTCAGGAGGGCTTCTGACTTCTTGTACTTTTTACACACACATACACACACACTCACACTCATACACTTGCAGAATCATTGGAGGGCTTCTGACTTCTTCTCCTTTTTACACACAAACACACACATACACACCATTGCAGAATCTCTAGAATGCTCCTGATTTGGTGGCCTTTTCACACACACAACCTTGCAGAATCTCTAGAGGGATTCTGATTTCATGTCCTTTATACACACACACAAATCTTGGCAGAATCCCTTCAGGGCTTCTGACTTCGTGTTCCTTTAACACACACACACAAACATAACGTTGCAGAATCTCTAGAGGACTTGTGACTTCGTGTACTTTTTACACACACGCAAACACATTTGCACTCGTACCCTTGCAGAACTCTTTAGGGCTTCTGACGTCGTGTCCTTTTTACAAACACAAAAACCCACACACACTCACTCTTTTGCTAAATCTCTGGAGGGCTTCTGACATCGTGTCCTTTTAACACACACACACACACACACACTCACACTCTTGCAGAATCTATGGAGGGCTTCTGACGTTGTGTACTTTTTAAACACACACAACCTTACATAATATCTGCAGGGCTTCTGACTTCGTGTCCTTTTTACAAACGCACACACACCCTTGCAGAATCTCTAGAGGGCTTCTGATTCGTGTTCTTTTTCCACACACTCACACACTAACACCCTTGCCGAATCTCTGGATGTCTTCTGACTTCGTGTTCTTTTTACACACACACACACACACACACACACACTCACACCCTTGTGAAATCTCTGGAGGGCTTCTGACGTCCTGTCCTTTTTACACACACTCACAACCTTGCAGAATCTCTGGAGGGATTCTGACGTCGTGTCCTTTTTACTCACACACACACGCTTGCAGAATATCTGGAGGGCTACTGATTCGTGTTCTTTTTACACACTCACACACACAAATGCACAAACCTTTGCAGAATCTCTGGAGGGCTTCTGATTTCGTGTCCTTTTTAGACACACACACTTACACACAAGCCCTGGAAGAACATCTGGAGCACTTCTGAATTTTGTCCTTTTTAAACACTCTCACCCACACACTCTGTTGAAGAATCTCTAGAGGGCTTCTGACTTCGTGTTCTTTTTACACACTCACACACACACACCCTTACAGAATCTCTGGCCGCTTTACTTCGTGTCTTTTTACACACACACACACACACACACACACACACACACACCCTTGCAGAATCACTAGAGGAATTCTGATTTTGTTTTCTTTTACACACAAACACACACACACTCACAATCATACCCTTGCAGAATCTCTAGAAGGCTTCTGACTTCGGGTCCTTTTTCCACACACACTCACATACACTCACCCTTGCAGAATCTCGGAGGGCTTCTGATTCGCATCCATTTTACACACAAACCCACACTCTCACACACTTGCAGAATCTCTGGAGGGCTTCTGACTTCTTGTACTTTTTACACACACATACACACACACTCACACTCATACACTTGCAGAATCATTGGAGGGCTTCTGACTTCTTCTCCTTTTTACACACAAACACACACATACACACCATTGCAGAATCTCTAGAATGCTCCTGATTTGGTGGCCTTTTCACACACACAACCTTGCAGAATCTCTAGAGGGATTCTGATTTCGTGTCCTTTATACACACACACAAATCTTGGCAGAATCTCTTCAGGGCTTCTGACTTCGTGTTCCTTTTACACACACACACAAACATAACGTTGCAGAATCTCTAGAGGACTTGTGACTTCGTGTACTTTTTACACACACGCAAACACATTTACACTCGTACACTTGCAGAACTCTTTAGGGCTTCTGACGTCGTGTCCTTTTTACACACACAAAAACCCACACACACTCACTCTTTTGCTAAATCTCTGGAGGGCTTCTGACATCGTGTCCTTTTAACACACACACACACACACACACACACTCACACCCTTGTGAAATATCCGGAGGGCTTCTACGTCGTGTCCTTTTTACACACACTCACAACCTTGCAGAATCTCTGGAGGGATTCTGACGTCGTGTCCTTTTTACTCACACACACACGCTTGCAGATTACCTGGAGGGCTACTGATTCGTGTTCTTTTTACACACTCACACACACAAATGCACAAACCTTTGCAGAATCTCTGGAGGGCTTCTGATTTCGTGTCCTTTTTAGACACACACACATACACACACGCCCTGGAAGAACATCTGGAGCACTTCTGAATTTTGTCCTTTTTAAACACTCTCACCCACACACTCTGTTGAAGAATCTCTAGAGGGCTTCTGACTTCGTATTCTTTTTACACACTCACACACACTCACCCTTACAGAATCTCTGGCCGCTTTACTTCGTGTCTTTTTACACACACACACACACACACACACACACACACACACCCTTGCAGAATCACTAGAGGACTTCTGATTTTGTTTTCTTTTACACACACACACACACACACACACTCACAATCATACCCTTGCAGAATCTCTAGAGGGCTTCTGACTTCGGGTCCTTTTTCCACACACACTCACTCTTTTGCTAAATCCCTGGAGGGCTTCTGACATCGTGTCCTTTTAACACACACACACACACACACACTCACACTCTTGCAGAATCTATGGAGGGCTTCTGACGTAGTGTTCTTTTTACACACACACAAACTTACATAATATCTGCAGGGCTTCTGACTTCGTGTCCTTTTTACAAACACACACACACCCTTGCAGAATCTCTAGAGGGCTTCTGACTTAGTGTTCTTTTTCCACACACTCACACACTAACACCCTTGCAGAATCTCTGGATGTCTTCTGACTTCGTGTTCTTTTTACACACACACACACACACACTCACACCCTTGTGAAATCTCCAGAGGGCTTCTGACGTCGTGTCCTTTTTACACACACTCACAACCTTGCAGAATCTCTGGAGGGATTCTGACGTCGTGTCCTTTTTACTCACAAACACACGCTTGCAGAATATCTGGAGGGCTACTGATTCGTGTTCTTTTTACACACTCACACACACAAATGCACAAACCTTTGCAGAATCTCTGGAGGGCTTCTGATTTCGTGTCCTTTTTAGACACACACACATACACACACGCCCTGGAAGAACTTCTGGAGCACTTCTGAATTTTGTCCTTTTTAAACACTCTCACCCACACACTCTGTTGAAGAATCTCTAGAGGGCTTCTGACTTCGTGTTCTTTTTACACACTCACACACACACACCCTTACAGAATCTCTGGCCGCTTTACTTCGTGTCTTTTTACACACACACACACACACTCACACACACACACACACACCCTTGCAGAATCACTAGAGGACTTCTGATTTTGTTTTCTTTTACACACAAACACACACACACTCACAATCATACCCTTGCAGAATCTCTAGAGGGCTTCTGACTTCGGGTCCTTTTTCCACACACACTCACATACACTCACCCTTGCAGAATCTCGGGGGGCTTCTGATTCGCATCCATTTTACACACAAACCCACACTCTCACACACTTGCAGTATCTCAGGAGGGCTTCTGACTTCTTGTACTTTTTACACACACATACACACACACTCACACTCATACACTTGCAGAATCATTGGAGGGCTTCTGACTTCTTCTCCTTTTTACACACAAACACACACATACACACCATTGCAGAATCTCTAGAATGCTCCTGATTTGGTGGCCTTTTCACACACACAACCTTGCAGAATCTCTAGAGGGATTCTGATTTCATGTCCTTTATACACACACACAAATCTTGGCAGAATCCCTTCAGGGCTTCTGACTTCGTGTTCCTTTAACACACACACACAAACATAACGTTGCAGAATCTCTAGAGGACTTGTGACTTCGTGTACTTTTTACACACACGCAAACACATTTGCACTCGTACCCTTGCAGAACTCTTTAGGGCTTCTGACGTCGTGTCCTTTTTACAAACACAAAAACCCACACACACTCACTCTTTTGCTAAATCTCTGGAGGGCTTCTGACATCGTGTCCTTTTAACACACACACACACACACACACTCACACTCTTGCAGAATCTATGGAGGGCTTCTGACGTTGTGTTCTTTTTAAACACACACAACCTTACATAATATCTGCAGGGCTTCTGACTTCGTGTCCTTTTTACAAACGCACACACACCCTTGCAGAATCTCTAGAGGGCTTCTGATTCGTGTTCTTTTTCCACACACTCACACACTAACACCCTTGCCGAATCTCTGGATGTCTTCTGACTTCGTGTTCTTTTTACACACACACACACACACACACACACACTCACACCCTTGTGAAATCTCTGGAGGGCTTCTGACGTCCTGTCCTTTTTACACACACTCACAACCTTGCAGAATCTCTGGAGGGATTCTGACGTCGTGTCCTTTTTACTCACACACACACGCTTGCAGAATATCTGGAGGGCTACTGATTCGTGTTCTTTTTACACACTCACACACACAAATGCACAAACCTTTGCAGAATCTCTGGAGGGCTTCTGATTTCGTGTCCTTTTTAGACACACACACTTACACACAAGCCCTGGAAGAACATCTGGAGCACTTCTGAATTTTGTCCTTTTTAAACACTCTCACCCACACACTCTGTTGAAGAATCTCTAGAGGGCTTCTGACTTCGTGTTCTTTTTACACACTCACACACACACCCTTACAGAATCTCTGGCCGCTTTACTTCGTGTCTTTTTACACACACACACACACACACACACACACACACACCCTTGCAGAATCACTAGAGGAATTCTGATTTTGTTTTCTTTTACACACAAACACACACACACTCACAATCATACCCTTGCAGAATCTCTAGAAGGCTTCTGACTTCGGGTCCTTTTTCCACACACACTCACATACACTCACCCTTGCAGAATCTCGGAGGGCTTCTGATTCGCATCCATTTTACACACAAACCCACACTCTCACACACTTGCAGAATCTCTGGAGGGCTTCTGACTTCTTGTACTTTTTACACACACATACACACACACTCACACTCATACACTTGCAGAATCATTGGAGGGCTTCTGACTTCTTCTCCTTTTTACACACAAACACACACATACACACCATTGCAGAATCTCTAGAATGCTCCTGATTTGGTGGCCTTTTCACACACACAACCTTGCAGAATCTCTAGAGGGATTCTGATTTCGTGTCCTTTATACACACACACAAATCTTGGCAGAATCTCTTCAGGGCTTCTGACTTCGTGTTCCTTTAACACACACACACAAACATAACGTTGCAGAATCTCTAGAGGACTTGTGACTTCGTGTACTTTTTACACACACGCAAACACATTTACACTCATACCCTTGAAGAACTCTTTAGGGCTTCTGACGTCGTGTCCTTTTTACACACACAAAAACCCACACACACTCACTCTTTTGCTAAATCCCTGGAGGGCTTCTGACATCGTGTCCTTTTAACACACACACACACACACACACACACTCACACTCTTGCAGAATCTATGGAGGGCTTCTGACGTAGTGTTCTTTTTACACACACACAACCTTACATAATATCTGCAGGGCTTCTGACTTCGTGTCCTTTTTACAAACACACACACACCTTTGCAGAATCTCTAGAGGGCTTCTGATTCGTGTTCTTTTTCCACACACTCACACACTAACACCCTTGCAGAATCTCTGGATGTCTTCTGACTTCGTGTTCTTTTTACACACACACACACACACACACACACACACACACTCACACCCTTGTGAAATCTCTGGAGGGCTTCTGACGTCGTGTCCTTTTTACACAACTCACAACCTTGCAGAATCTCTGGAGGGATTCTGACGTCATGTCCTTTTTACACACACACACACCCTTGTAGAATATCTGGAGGGCTAATGATTCCCTGTTCTTTTTACACACTCACACACACAAATGCACAAACCTTTGCAGAATCTCTGGAGGGCTTCTGATTTCGTGTCCTTTTTAGACACACACACATACCCACACGCCCTGGAAGAACTTCTGGAGCACTTCTGAATTTTGTCCTTTTTAAACACTCTCACCCACACACTCTGTTGAAGAATCTCCAGAGGGCTTCTGACTTCGTGTTCTTTTTACACACTCACACACACACACCCTTACAGAATCTCTGGCCGCTTTACTTCGTGTCTTTTTACACACACACACACACACACACACACACACACACCCTTGCAGAATCACTAGAGGACTTCTGATTTTGTTTTCTTTTACACACAAACACACACACACTCACAATCATACCCTTGCAGAATCTCCAGAGGGCTTCTGACTTCGGGTCCTTTTTCCACACACACTCACATACACTCACCCTTGCAGAATCTTGGAGGGCTTCTGATTCGCATCCATTTTACACACAAACCCACACTCTCACACACTTGCAGAATATCTGGAGGGTTTCTGATTTCTTGTACTTTTTACACACACATACACACACTCACACTCATACACTTGCAGAATCATTGGAGGGCTTCTGACTTCTTCTCCTTTTTACACACAAACACACACATACACACCATTGCAGAATCTCTAGAATGCTCCTGATTTGGTGGCCTTTTCACACACACAAACTTGCAGAATCTCTAGAGGGATTCTGATTTTGTGTCCTTTATACACACACACAAATCTTGGCAGAATCTCTTCAGGGCTTCTGACTTCGTGTTCCTTTAACACACACACACACAAACATAACGTTGCAGAATATCTAGAGGACTTGTGACTTCGTGTACTTTTTACACACACGCAAACACATTTACACTCGTAACCTTGCAGAACTCTTTAGGGCTTCTGACGTCGTGTCCTTTTTACACACACAAAAACCCACACACACTCACTCTTTTGCTAAATCCCTGGAGGGCTTCTGACATCGTGTCCTTTTAACACACACACACACACACACACACACACTCACACTCTTGCAGAATCTATGGAGGGCTTCTGACGTAGTGTTCTTTTTACACACACACAACCTTACATAATATCTGCAGGGCTTCTGACTTCGTGTCCTTTTTACAAACACACACACACCTTTGCAGAATCTCTAGAGGGCTTCTGATTCGTGTTCTTTTTCCACACACTCACACACTAACACCCTTGCAGAATCTCTGGATGTCTTCTGACTTCGTGTTCTTTTTACACACACACACACACACACACACACACACTCACACCCTTGTGAAATCTCTGGAGGGCTTCTGACGTCGTGTCCTTTTTACACAACTCACAACCTTGCAGAATCTCTGGAGGGATTCTGACGTCATGTCCTTTTTACACACACACACACCCTTGTAGAATATCTGGAGGGCTAATGATTCCCTGTTCTTTTTACACACTCACACACACAAATGCACAAACCTTTGCAGAATCTCTGGAGGGCTTCTGATTTCGTGTCCTTTTTAGACACACACACATACCCACACGCCCTGGAAGAACTTCTGGAGCACTTCTGAATTTTGTCCTTTTTAAACACTCTCACCCACACACTCTGTTGAAGAATCTCCAGAGGGCTTCTGACTTCGTGTTCTTTTTACACACTCACACACACACACCCTTACAGAATCTCTGGCCGCTTTACTTCGTGTCTTTTTACACACACACACACACACACACACACACACACACACCCTTGCAGAATCACTAGAGGACTTCTGATTTTGTTTTCTTTTACACACAAACACACACACACTCACAATCATACCCTTGCAGAATCTCCAGAGGGCTTCTGACTTCGGGTCCTTTTTCCACACACACTCACATACACTCACCCTTGCAGAATCTTGGAGGGCTTCTGATTCGCATCCATTTTACACACAAACCCACACTCTCACACACTTGCAGAATATCTGGAGGGTTTCTGATTTCTTGTACTTTTTACACACACATACACACACTCACACTCATACACTTGCAGAATCATTGGAGGGCTTCTGACTTCTTCTCCTTTTTACACACAAACACACACATACACACCATTGCAGAATCTCTAGAATGCTCCTGATTTGGTGGCCTTTTCACACACACAAACTTGCAGAATCTCTAGAGGGATTCTGATTTTGTGTCCTTTATACACACACACAAATCTTGGCAGAATCTCTTCAGGGCTTCTGACTTCGTGTTCCTTTAACACACACACACACAAACATAACGTTGCAGAATATCTAGAGGACTTGTGACTTCGTGTACTTTTTACACACACGCAAACACATTTACACTCGTAACCTTGCAGAACTCTTTAGGGCTTCTGACGTCGTGTCCTTTTTACACACACAAAAACCCACACACACTCACTCTTTTGCTAAATCTCTGGAGGGCTTCTGACATCGTGTCCTTTTAACACACACACACACACACACACACTCACACTCTTGCAGAATCTATGGAGGGCTTCTGACGTAGTGTTCTTTTTACACACACACAACCTTACATAATATCTGCAGGGCTTCTGACTTCGTGTCCTTTTTACAAACACACACACACCCTTGCAGAATCTCTAGAGGGCTTCTGACTTCGTGTTCTTTTTACACACACTCACACACTAACACCCTTGCAGAATCTCTGGATGTCTTCTGACTTCGTGTTCTTTTTACACACACACACACACACACACACACTCACACCCTTGTGAACTCTCTGGAGGGCTTCTGACGTCGTGTCCTTTTTACACACACACACACCCTTGCAGAATATCTGGAGGGCTACTGATTCGTGTTCTTTTTACACACTCACACACACAAATGCACAAACCTTTGCAGAATCTCTGGAGGGCTTCTGATTTCGTGTCCTTTTTAGACACACACACATACACACACGCCCTGGAAGAACTTCTGGAGCACTTCTGAATTTTGTCCTTTTTAAACACTCTCACCCACACACTCTGTTGAAGAATCTCTAGAGGGCTTCTGACTTCGTGTTCTTTTTACACACTCACACACGCACACCCTTACAGAATCTCTGGCCGCTTTACTTCGTGTCTTTTTACACACACACACACACACACACACACACACACACACCCTTGCAGAATCTCTAGAGGACTTCTGATTTTGTTTTCTTTTACACACACCCACACACACACACCCTTGCAGAATCACTAGAGGACTTCTGACTTTGTTTTCTTTTACATACACACACACACTCACAATCATACCCTTGCAGAATCTCTAGGGGGCTTCTGACTTCGGGTCCTTTTTCCACACACACTCACATACACTCACCCTTGCAGAATCTCTGGAGGGCTTCTGATTCGCATCCATTTTACACACAAACCCACACTCTCACACACTTGCAGAATCTCTGGAGGGTTTCTGACTTCTTGTACTTTTTACACACACATACACACACACTCACACTCATACACTTGCAGAATCATTGGAGGGCTTCTGACTTATTCTCCTTTTTACACACAAACACACACATACACACCATTGCAGAATCTCTAGAATGCTCCTGATTTAGTGGCCTTTTCACACACACAACCTTGCAGAATCTCTAGAGGGATTCTGATTTCGTTTCCTTTATACACACACACAAATCTTGGCAGAATCTCTTCAGGGCTTCTGACTTCGTGTTCCTTTAACACACACACACAAACATAACGTTGCAGAATCTCTAGAGGACTTGTGACTTCGTGTACTTTTTACACACACGCAAACACATTTACACTCGTACCCTTGCAGAACTCTTTAGGGCTTCTGACGTCGTGTCCTTTTTACACAGACAAAAACCCACACACACTCACTCTTTTGCTAAATCTCTGGAGGGCTTCTGACATCGTGTCCTTTTAACACACACACACACAATCACACTCTTGCAGAATCTATGGAGGGCTTCTGACGTAGTGTTCTTTTTACACACACACAACCTTACATAATATCTACAGGGCTTCTGACTTTGTGTCCTTTTTACAAACACACACGCACCCTTGCAGAATCTGTAGAGGGCTTCTGACGTCGTGTCCTTTTTACACACACTCACAACCTTGCAGAATCTCTGGAGGGATTCTGACGTCGTGTCCTTTTTACTCACACACACACGCTTGCAGAATATCTGGAGGGCTACTGATTCGTGTTCTTTTTACACACTCACACACAAATGCACAAACCTTTGCAGAATCTCTGGAGGGCTTCTGATTTCGTGTCCTTTTTAGACACACACACTTACACACACGCCCTGGAAGAACATCTGGAGCACTTCTGAATTTTGTCCTTTTTAAACACTCTCACCCACACACTCTGTTGAAGAATCTCTAGAGGGCTTCTGACTTCGTGTTCTTTTTACACACTCACACACACACACCCTTACAGAATCTCTGGCCGCTTAACTTCGTGTCTTTTTACACACACACACACACACACACACACACACACACACACACCCTTGCAGAATCACTAGAGGACTTCTGATTTTGTTTTCTTTTACACACAAACACACACACACACACTCACAATCATACCCTTGCAGAATCTCTAGAAGGCTTCTGACTTCGGGTCCTTTTTCCACACACACTCACATACACTCACCCTTGCAGAATCTCGGAGGGCTTCTGATTCGCATCCATTTTACACACAAACCCACACTCTCACACACTTGCAGAATCTCTGGAGGGCTTCTGACTTCTTGTACTTTTTACACACACATACACACACACTCACACTCATACATTTGCAGAATCATTGGAGGGCTTCTGACTTCTTCTCCTTTTTACACACAAACACACACATACACACCATTGCAGAATCTCTAGAATGCTCCTGATTTGGTGGCCTTTTCACACACACAACCTTGCAGAATCTCTAGAGGGATTCTGATTTCGTGTCCTTTATACACACACACAAATCTTGGCAGAATCTCTTCAGGGCTTCTGACTTCGTGTTCCTTTAACACACACACACAAACATAACGTTGCAGAATCTCTAGAGGACTTGTGACTTCGTGTACTTTTTACACACACGCAAACACATTTACACCCGTACCCTTGAAGAACCCTTTAGGGCTTCTGACGTCGTGTCCTTTTTACACACACAAAAACCCACACACACTCACTCTTTTGCTTAATCCCTGGAGGGCTTCTGACATCGTGTCCTTTTAACACACACACACACACACACACACTCACACTCTTGCAGAATCTATGGAGGGCTTCTGACGTAGTGTTCTTTTTACACACACACAACCTTACATAATATCTGCAGGGCTTCTGACTTCGTGTCCTTTTTACAAACACACACACACACCCTTGCAGAATCTATAGAGGGCTTCTGATTCGTGTTCTTTTTCCACACACTCACACACTAACACCCTTGGAGAATCTCTGGATGTCTTCTGACTTCGTGTTCTTTTTACACACACACACACACACACACACTCACACCTTTGTGAAATCTCTGGAGGGCTTCTGACGTCGTGTCCTTTTTACACACACTCACAACCTTGCAGAATCTCTGGAGGGATTCTGACGTCATGCCCTTTTTACACACACACACACCCTTGCAGAATATCTGGAGGGCTAATGATTCCCTGTTCTTTTTACACACTCACACACACAAATGCACAAACCTTTGCAGAATCTCTGGAGGGCTTCTGATTTCGTGTCCTTTTTAGACACACACACATACACACACGCCCTGGAAGAACTTCTGGAGCACTTCTGAATTTTGTCCTTTTTAAACACTCTCACCCACACACTCTGTTGAAGAATCTCTAGAGGGCTTCTGACTTCGTGTTCTTTTTACACACTCACACACACACACCCTTACAGAATCTCTGGCCGCTTTACTTCGTGTCTTTTTACACACACACACACACACACACACACCCTTGCAGAATCACTAGAGGACTTCTGATTTTGTTTTCTTTTACACACAAACACACACACACTCACAATCATACCCTTGCAGAATCTCTAGAGGGCTTCTGATTCGCATCCATTTTACACACAAACCCACACTCTCACACACTTGCAGAATATCTGGAGGGTTTCTGACTTCTTGTACTTTTTACACACACATACACACACACTCACACTCATACACTTGCAGAATCATTGGAGGGCTTCTGACTTCTTCTCCTTTTTAAACACAAACACACACATACACACCATTGCAGAATCTCTAGAATGCTCATGATTTTGTGGCCTTTTCACACACACAACCTTGCAGAATCTCTAGAGGGATTCTGATTTTGTGTCCTTTATACACACACACAAATCTTGGCAGAATCTCTTCAGGGCTTCTGACTTCGTGTTCCTTTAACACACACACACAAACATAACGTTGCAGAATCTCTAGAGGACTTGTGACTTTGTGTACTTTTTACACACACGCAAACACATTTACACTCGTACCCTTGCAGAACTCTTTAGGGCTTCTGACGTCGTGTCCTTTTTACACACACAAAAACCCACACACACTCACTCTTTTGCTAAATCTCTGGAGGGCTTCTGACATCGTGTCCTTTTAACACACACACACACACACACACACACTCACACTCTTGCAGAATCTATGGAGGGCTTCTGACGTAGTGTTCTTTTTACACACACACAACCTTACATAATATCTGCAGGGCTTCTGACTTCGTGTCCTTTTTACAAACACACACACACCCTTGCAGAATCTCTAGAGGGCTTCTGACTTCGTGTTCTTTTTCCACACACTCACACACTAACACCCTTGCAGAATCTCTGGATGTCTTCTGACTTCGTGTTCTTTTTACACACACACACACACACACACTCACACCCTTGTGAAATCTCTGGAGGGCTTCTGACGTCGTGTCCTTTTTACACACACTCACAACCTTGCAGAATCTCTGGAGGGATTCTCACGTCGTGTCCTTTTTACACACACACACACTCTTGCAGAATATCTGGAGGGCTACTGATTCGTGTTCTTCTTACACACTCACACACACAAATGCACAAACCTTTGCAGAATCTCTGGAGGGCTTTTGATTTCATGTCCTTTTTAGACACACACACATACACACACGCGCTGGAAGAACTTCTGGAGCACTTCTGAATTTTGTCCTTTTTAAACACTCTCACCCACACACTCTGTTGAAGAATCTCTAGAAGGCTTCTGACTTCGTGTTCTCTTTACACACTCACACACACCCTTACAGAATCTCTGGCCGCTTAACTTCGTGTCTTTTTACACACACACACACACACACACACACACACACACACCCATGCAGAATCACTAGAGGACTTCTGATTTTGTTTTTTTTACACACACACACACACACACTCACAATCATACCCTTGCAGAAATTCTAGAGGGCTTCTGACTTCGGGTCCTTTTTCCACACACACTCACATACACTCACCCTTGCAGAATCTCTGGAGGGCTTCTGATTCGCATCCATTTTACACACAAACCCACACTCTCACACACTTGCAAAATCTCTGGAGGGTTTCTGACTTCTTGTACATTTTACACACACATACACACACACTCACACTCATACACTTGCAGAATCATTGGAGGGCTTCTGACTTCTTCTCCTTTTTGCACACAAACACACACATACACACCATTGCAGAATCTCTAGAATGCTCCTGATTCAGTGGCCTTTTCACACATATAACCTTGCAGAATCTCTAGAGGGATTCTGATTTCGTGTCCTTTATACACACACACAAAGCTAGGCAGAATCTCTTCAGGGCTTCTGACTTCTTGTTCCTTTAACACACACACACAAACTTAACGTTGCAGAATCTCTAGAGGACTTGTGGCTTCGTGTACTTTTTACACACACGCAAACACATTTACACACGTACCCTTGCAGAACTCTTTAGGGCTTCTGACATCGGGTCCTTTTTACACACACAAAAACCCACACACAGTCACTCTTTTGCTAAATCTCTGGAGGGCTTCTGACATCGTTTCCTTTTAACACACACACACACACTCACACTCTTGCAGAATCTATGGAGGGCTTCTGACGTAGTGTTCTTTTTACACACACACAACCTTACATAATATCTGCAGGGCTTCTGACTTCGTGTCCTTTTTACAAACACACACACACCCTTGCAGAATCTCTAGAGGGCTTCTGACTTCATGTTCTTTTTCCACACACACACACTAACACCCTTGCAGAATCTCTGGATGTCTTCTGACTTCGTGTTCTTTTTACACACACACACACAAAGACACACACACACACCCTCACACCCTTGTGAATTCTCTGGAGGGCTTCTGATGTCGTGTCCTTTTTACACACACTCACAACCTTGCAGAATCTCTGGAGGGCTTCTGACGTCGTGTCCTTTTTAAACACACACACCCCCTTGCAGAATATCTGGAGGGCTACTGATTCGTGTTTTTTTACACACTCACACACACAAATGCACAAACCTTTGCAGAATCTCTGGAGGGCTTCTGATTTCGTGTCCTTTTTAGACACACACACATACACACACACCCTGGAAGAACTTCTGGAGCACTTCTGAATTTTGTCCTTTTTAAACACTCTCACCCACACACTCTGTTGAAGAATCTCTAGAGGGCTTCTGACTTCGTGTTCTTTTTACACACTCACACACACACACCCTTACATAATCTCTGGCCGCTTTACTTCGTGTCTTTTTACACACACACACACACACACACACACACACCCTTGCAGAATCACTAGAGGACTTCTGATTTTGTTTTCTTTTACACACACACACACACTCACAATCATACATTTGCAGAATCTCTAGAGGGCTTCTGACTTCGCGTCCTTTTTCCACACACACTCACCCTTGCAGAATCTCTGGAGGGCTTCTGATTCGCATCCATTTTACACACAAACCCACACTCTCACACACTTGCAGAATCTCTGGAGGGCTTCTGACTTCTTGTACTTTTTACACACACATACACACACTCACACTCATACACTTGCAGAATCATTGGAGGTCTTCTGACTTCTCCTTTTTACACACAAACACACACATACACACCAATGCAGAATCTCTAGAATGCTCCTGATTTGGTGGCCTTTTCACACACACAACCTTGCAGAATCTCTAGAGGGATTCTGATTTCGTGTCCTTTATACACACACACAAATCTTGGCAGAATCTCTTCAGGGCTTCTGACTTCGTGTTCCTTTAACACACACACACAAACATAACGTTGCAGAATCTCTAGAGGACTTGTGGCTTCGTGTACTTTTTACACACATGCAAACACATTTACACTCGTACCCTTGCAGAACTCTTTAGGGCTTCTGACGTCGTGTCCTTTTTACACACACAAAAACCCACACACACACACTCTTTTGCTAAATCTCTGGAGGGCTTCTGGCATCGTGTCCTTTTAACATACAAACACACACTCACACTCTTGCAGAATCTATGGAGGGCTTCTGACGTAGTGTTCTTTTTACACACACACAACCTTACATAATATCTGCAGGGCTTCTGACTTCGTGTCCTTTTTACAAACACACACACACCCTTGCAGAATCTCTAGAGGGCTTCTGACTTCGTGTTCTTTTTCCACACACTCACACACTAACACCCTTGCAGAATCTCTGGATGTCTTCTGACTTCGTGTTCTTTTTACACACACACACACACACACACACTCACACCCTTGTGAAATCTCCGGAGGGCTTCTGACGTCGTGTCCTTTTTACACACACTCACAACCTTGCAGAATCTCTGGAGGGATTCTGACGTCGTGTCCTTTATACACACACACACACCCTTGCAGAATATCTGGAGGGCTACTGATTCGTGTTCTTTTTACACACTCACACACACAAATGCACAAACCTTTGCAGAATCTCTGGAGGGCTTCTGATTTCGTGTCCTTTTTAGACACACACACATACACACACGCCCTGGAAGAACTTCTGGAGCACTTCTGAATTTTGTCCTTTTTAAACACTCTCACCCACACACTCTGTTGAAGAATCTCTAGAGGGCTTCTGACTTCGTGTTATTTTTACACACTCACACACACACACCCTTACAGAAACTCTGGCCGCTTTACTTCGTGTCTTATTACACACACACACACACACACACACACACCCTTGCAGAATCACTAGAGGACTTCTGATTTTGTTTTCTTTTACACACACACACACACTCACAATCATACCCTTGCAGAATCTCTAGAGGGCTTCTGACTTCGGTTCCTTTTTCCACACACACTCACATACACTCACCCTTGCAGAATCTCTGGAGGGCTTCTGATTCGCATGCATTTTACACACAACCCACACTCTCACACACTTGCAGAATCTCTGGAGGGCTTCTGACTTCTTGTACATTTTACACACACATACACACACACTCACACTCATACACTTGCAGAATCATTGGAGGGCTTCTGACTTCTTCTCCTTTTTACACACAAACACACACATACACACCATTGCAGAATCTCTAGAATGCTCCTGATTTGGTGGCCTTTTCACACACACAACCTTGCAGAATCTCTAGAGGGATTCTGATTTCGTGTTCTTTATACACACACACAAATCTTGGCAGAATCTATTCAGGGCTTCTGACTTCGTGTTCCTTTAACACACACACACAAACATAACATTGCAGAATCTCTAGAGGACTTGTGGCTTCGTGTACTTTTTACACACACGCAAACACATTTACACTCGTACCCTTGCAGAACTCTTTAGGGCTTCTGACGTCGTGTCCTTTTTACACACACAAAAACCCACACACACTCACTCTTTTGCTAAATCTCTGGAGGGCTTCTGACATCGTGTCCTTTTAACACACACACACACACACTCACACTCTTGCAGAATCTATGGAGGGCTTCTGACGTAGTGTTCTTTTTACACACACTCAACCTTACATTATATCTGCAGGGCTTCTGACTTCGTGTCCTTTTTACAAACACACACACACCCTTGCAGAATCTCTAGAGGGCTTCTGACTTCGTGTTCTTTTTCCACACACTCACACACTAACACCCTTGCAGAATCTCTGGATGTCTTCTGACTTCGTGTTCTTTTTACACACACACACACTCACACCCTTGTGAAGTCTCTGGAGGGCTTCTGACTTCGTGTCCTTTTTACACACACTCACAACCTTGCAGAATCTCTGGAGGGATTCTGACGTCGTGTCCTTTTTACACACACACACACCCTTGCAGAATATCTGGAGGGCTACAGATTCGTGTTCTTTTTACACACTCACACACACAAATGCACAAACATTTGCCGAATCTCTGGAGGGCTTCTGATTTCGTGTCCTTTTTAGACACACACACATACACACACGCCCTGGAAGAACTTCTGGAGCACTTCTGAATTTTGTCCTTTTTAAACACTCTCACCCACACACTCTGTTGAAGAATCTCTAGAGGGCTTCTGACTTCATGTTCTCTTTACACACTCACACACACACACCCTTACAGAATCTCTGGCCGCTTTACTTCGTGTCTTTTTACACACACACACACACACACACACACACACACACACCCTTGCAGAATCACTAGAGGACTTCTGATTTTGTTTTCTTTTACACACAAACACACACACACACACACTCACAATCATACCCTTGCAGAATCTCTAGAGGGCTTCTGACTTCGGGTCCTTTTTCCACACACACGCACATACACTCACCCTTGCAGAATCTCGGAGGGCTTCTGATTCGCATCCATTTTACACACAAACCCACACTCTCACACACTTGCAGAATCTCTGGAGGGCTTCTGACTTCTTGTACTTTTTACACACACATACACACACACTCACACTCATACACTTGCAGAATCATTGGAGGGCTTCTGACTTCTTCTCCTTTTTACACACAAACACACACATACACACCATTGCAGAATCTCTAGAATGCTCCTGATTTGGTGCCCTTTTCACACACACAACCTTGCAGAATCTCTAGAGGGATTCTGATTTCGTGTCCTTTATACACACACACAAATCTTGGCAGATTCTCTTCAGGGCTTCTGACTTCGTGTTCCTTTAACACACACACACAAACATAACGTTGCAGAATCCCTAGAGGACTTGTGACTTCGTGTACTTTTTACACACATGCAAACACATTTACACTCGTACCCTTGAAGAACTCTTTAGGGCTTCTGACGTCGTGTCCTTTTTACACACACAAAAACCCACACACACTCACTCTTTTGCTAAATCCCTGGAGGGCTTCTGACATCGTGTCCTTTTAACCCACACACACACACACACACTCACACTATTGCAGAATCTATGGAGGGCTTCTGACGTAGTGTTCTTTTTACACACACACAACCTTACATAATATCTGCAGGGCTTCTGACTTCGTGTCCTTTTTACAAACACACACACACCTTTGCAGAATCTCTAGAGGGCTTCTGATTCGTGTTCTTTTTCCACACACTCACACACTAACACCCTTGCAGAATCTCTGGATGTCTTCTGACTTCGTGTTCTTTTTACACACACACACACACACACATTCACACCCTTGTGAAATCTCTGGAGGGCTTCTGACTTCGTGTCCTTTTTACACAACTCACAACCTTGCAGAATCTCTGGAGGGCTTCTGACGTCATGTCCTTTTTACACACACACACACCCTTGCAGAATATCTGGAGGGCTAATGATTCCCTGTTCTTTTTACACACTCACACACACAAATGCACAAACCTTTGCAGAATCTCTGGAGGGCTTCTGATTTCGTGTCCTTTTTAGACACACACACATACACACACACCCTGGAAGAACTTCTGGAGCACTTCTGAATTTTGTCCTTTTTAAACACTCTCACCCACACACTCTGTTGAAGAATCTCTAGAGGGCTTCTGACTTCGTGTTCTTTTTACACACTCACACACACACACCCTTACATAATCTCTGGCCGCTTTACTTCGTGTCTTTTTACACACACACACACACACACACACACCCTTGCAGAATCACTAGAGGACTTCTGATTTTGTTTTCTTTTAAACACACACACACACTCACAATCATACACTTGCAGAATCTCTAGAGGGCTTCTGACTTCGCGTCCTTTTTCCACACACACTCACCCTTGCAGAATCTCTGGAGGGCTTCTGATTCGCATCCATTTTACACACAAACCCACACTCTCACACACTTGCAGAATCTCTGGAGGGCTTCTGACTTCTTGTACTTTTTACACACACATACACACACTCACACTCATACACTTGCAGAATCATTGGAGGTCTTCTGACTTCTCCTTTTTACACACAAACACACACATACACACCAATGCAGAACCTCTAGAATGCTCCTGATTTGGTGGCCTTTTCACACACACAACCTTGCAGAATCTCTAGAGGGATTCTGATTTCGTGTCCTTTATACACACACACAAATCTTGGCAGAATCTCTTCAGGGCTTCTGACTTCGTGTTCCTTTAACACACACACACAAACATAACGTTGCAGAATCTCTAGAGGACTTGTGGCTTCGTGTACTTTTTACACACATGCAAACACATTTACACTCGTACCCTTGCAGAACTCTTTAGGGCTTCTGACGTCGTGTCCTTTTTACACACACAAAAACCCACACACACTCACTCTTTTGCTAAATCTCTGGAGGGCTTCTGACATCGTGTCCTTTTAACACACACACACACACACACACACACACACTCACACTCTTGCAGAATCTATGGAGGGCTTCTGACGTAGTGTTCTTTTTACACACACACAACCTTACATAATATCTGCAGGGCTTCTGACTTCGTGTCCTTTTTACAAACACACACACACCCTTGCAGAATCTCTAGAGGGCTTCTGACTTCGTGTTCTTTTTCCACACACTCACACACTAACACCCTTGCAGAATCTCTGGATGTCTTCTGACTTCGTGTTCTTTTTACACACACACACACACACACACACACTCACACCCTTGTGAAAACTCCGGAGGGCTTCTGACGTCGTGTCCTTTTTACACACACTCACAACCTTGCAGAATCTCTGGAGGGATTCTGACGTCGTGTCCTTTATACACACACACACACCCTTGCAGAATATCTGGAGGGCTACTGATTCGTGTTCTTTTTACACACTCACACACACAAATGCACAAACCTTTGCAGAATCTCTGGAGGGCTTCTGATTTCGTGTCCTTTTTAGACACACACACATACACACACGCCCTGGAAGAACTTCTGGAGCACTTCTGAATTTTGTCCTTTTTAAACACTCTCACCCACACACTCTGTTGAAGAATCTCTAGAGGGCTTCTGACTTCATGTACTTTTTACACACTCACACACACACACCCTTACAGAAACTCTGGCCTCTTTACTTCGTGTCTTATTACACACACACACACACACACCCTTGCAGAATCACTAGAGGACTTCTGATTTTGTTTTCTTTTACACACACACACACACACACTCACAATAATACCCTTGCAGAATCTCTAGAAGGCTTCTGACTTCGGGTCCTTTTTCCACACACACTCACATACACTCACCCTTGCAGAATCTCTGGAGGGCTTCTGATTCGCATCCATTTTACACACAACCCACACTCTCACACACTTGCAGAATCTCTGGAGGGCTTCTGACTTCTTGTACTTTTTACACACACATACACACACACTCACACTCATACACTTGCAGAATCATTGGAGGGCTTCTGACTTCTTCGCCTTTTTACACACAAACACACACATACACACCATTGCAAAATCTCTAGAATGCTCCTGATTTGGTGGCCTTTTCACACACACAACCTTGCAGAATCTCTAGAGGGATTCTGATTTCGTGTCCTTTATGCACACACACAAATGTTGGCAGAATCTCTTCAGGGCTTCTGACTTCGTGTTCCTTTAACACACACACACAAACATAACATTGCAGAATCTCTAGAGGACTTGTGGCTTCGTGTACTTTTTACACACACGCAAACACATTTACACTCGTACCCTTGCAGAACTCTTTAGGGCTTCTGACGTCGTGTCCTTTTTACACACACAAAAACCCACACACACTCACTCTTTTGCTAAATCTCTGGAGGGCTTCTGACATCGTGTCCTTTTAACACACACACACACACACACACTCACACTCTTGCAGAATCTATGGAGGGCTTCTGACGTAGTGTTCTTTTTACACACACACAACCTTACATAATATCTGCAGGGCTTCTGACTTCGTGTCCTTTTTACAAACACACACACACACCCTTGCAGAATCTCTAGAGGGCTTCTGACTTCGTGTTCTTTTTCCACACACTCACACACTAACACCCTTGCAGAATCTCTGGATGTCTTCTGACTTCGTGTTCTTTTTACACACACACACACTCACACCCTTGTGAAATCTCTGGAGGGCTTCTGACTTCGTGTCCTTTTTACACACACTCACAACCTTGCAGAATCTCTGGAGGGATTCTGACGTCGTGTCCTTTTTACACACACACACACCCTTGCAGAATATCTGGAGGGCTACAGATTCGTGTTCTTTTTACACACTCACACACACAATTGCACAAACATTTGCCGAATCTCTGGAGGGCTTCTGATTTCGTGTCCTTTTTAGACACACACACATACACACACGCCCTGGAAGAACTTCTGGAGCACTTCTGAATTTTGTCCTTTTTAAACACTCTCACCCACACACTCTGTTGAAGAATCTCTAGAGGGCTTCTGACTTCGTGTTCTTTTTACACACTCACACACACACACCCTTACAGAATCTCTGGCCGCTTTACTTCGTGTCTTTTTACACACACACACACACACACACACACACACACACACACACCCTTGCAGAATCACTAGAGGACTTCTGATTTTGTTTTCTTTTACACACAAACACACACACACTCACAATCATACCCTTGCAGAATCTCTAGGGGGCTTCTGACTTCGGGTCCTTTTTCCACACACACTCACATACACTCACCCTTGCAGAATCTCGGAGGGCTTCTGATTCGCATCCATTTTACACACAAACCCACACTCTCACACACTTGCAGAATCTCTGGAGGGCTTCTGACTTCTTGTACTTTTTACACACACATACACACACACTCACACTCATACACTTGCAGAATCATTGGAGGGCTTCTGACTTCTTCTCCTTTTTACACACAAACACACACATACACACCATTGCAGAATCTCTAGAACGCTCCTGATTTGGTGGCCTTTTCACACACACAACCTTGCAGAATCTCTAGAGAGATTCTGATTTCGTGTCCTTTATACACACACACAAATCTTGGCAGATTCTCTTCAGGGCTTCTGACTTCGTGTTCCTTTAACACACACACACAAACATAACGTTGCAGAATCCCTAGAGGACTTGTGACTTCGTGTACTTTTTACACACACGCAAACACATTTACACTCGTACCCTTGCAGAACTCTTTAGGGCTTCTGACGTCGTGTCCTTTTTACACACACAAAAACCCACACACACTCACTCTTTTGCTAAATCTCTGGAGGGCTTCTGACATCGTGTCCTTTTAACACACACACACACACACTCACACTCTTGCAGAATCTATGGAGGGCTTCTGACGTAGTGTTCTTTTTACACACACACAACCTTACATAATATCTGCAGGGCTTCTGACTTCGTGTCCCTTTTACAAACACACACACACCCTTGCAGAATCTCTAGAGGGCTTCTGATTCGTGTTCTTTTTCAACACACTCACACACTAACACCCTTGCAGAATCTCTGGATGTCTTCTGACTTCGTGTTCTTTTTACACACACACACACACTCACACCCTTGTGAAATCTCTGGAGGGCTTCTGACTTCGTGTCCTTTTTACACACACTCACAACCTTGCAGAATCTCTGGAGGGATTCTGATGTCGTGTCCTTTTTACACACACACACACCCTTGCAGAATATCTGGAGTGCTACAGATTCGTGTTCTTTTTACACACTCACACACACAAATGCACAAACATTTGCCGAATCTCTGGAGGGCTTCTGATTTCGTGTCCTTTTTAGACACACACACATACACACACGCCCTGGAAGAACTTCTGGAGCACTTCTGAATTTTGTCCTTTTTAAACACTCTCACCCACACACTCTGTTGAAGAATCTCTAGAGGGCTTCTGACTTCGTGTTCTTTTTACACACTCACACACACACACCCTTACAGAATCTCTGGCCGCTTTACTTCGTGTCTTTTTACACACACACACACACACACACACACACACACACACACACCCTTGCAGAATCACTAGAGGACTTCTGATTTTGTTTTCTTTTACACACAAACACACACACACTCACAATCATACCCTTGCAGAATCTCTAGAGGGCTTCTGACTTCGGGGCCTTTTTCCACACACACTCACATACACTCACCCTTGCAGAATCTCGGAGGGCTTCTGATTCGCATCCATTTTACACACAAACCCACACTCTCACACACTTGCAGAATCTCTGGAGGGCTTCTGACTTCTTGTACTTTTTACACACACATACACACACACTCACACTCATACACTTGCAGAATCATTGGAGGGCTTCTGACTTCTTCTCCTTTTTACACACAAACACACACATACACACCATTGCAGAATCTCTAGAATGCTCCTGATTTGGTGGCCTTTTCACACACACAACCTTGCAGAATCTCTAGAGAGATTCTGATTTCGTGTCCTTTATACACACACACAAATCTTGGCAGATTCTCTTCAGGGCTTCTGACTTCGTGTTCCTTTAACACACACACACAAACATAACGTTGCAGAATCCCTAGAGGACTTGTGACTTCGTGTACTTTTTACACACACGCAAACACATTTACACTCGTACCCTTGCAGAACTCTTTAGGGCTTCTGACGTCGTGTCCTTTTTACACACACAAAAACCCACACACACTCACTCTTTTGCTAAATCTCTGGAGGGCTTCTGACATCGTGTCCTTTTAACACACACACACACACACACTCACACTCTTGCAGAATCTATGGAGGGCTTCTGACGTAGTGTTCTTTTTACACACACACAACCTTACATAATATCTGCAGGGCTTCTGACTTCGTGTCCTTTTTACAAACACACACACACCCTTGCAGAATCTCTAGAGGGCTTCTGATTCGTGTTCTTTTTCAACACACTCACACACTAACACCCTTGCAGAATCTCTGGATGTCTTCTGACTTCGTGTTCTTTTTACACACACACACACACTCACACCCTTGTGAAATCTCTGGAGGGCTTCTGACTTCGTGTCCTTTTTACACACACTCACAACCTTGCAGAATCTCTGGAGGGATTCTGATGTCGTGTCCTTTTTACACACACACACACCCTTGCAGAATATCTGGAGTGCTACAGATTCGTGTTCTTTTTACACACTCACACACACAAATGCACAAACATTTGCCGAATCTCTGGAGGGCTTCTGATTTCGTGTCCTTTTTAGACACACACACATACACACACGCCCTGGAAGAACTTCTGGAGCACTTCTGAATTTTGTCCTTTTTAAACACTCTCACCCACACACTCTGTTGAAGAATCTCTAGAGGGCTTCTGACTTCGTGTTCTTTTTACACACTCACACACACACACCCTTACAGAATCTCTGGCCGCTTTACTTCGTGTCTTTTTACACACACACACACACACACACACACACACACACACCCTTGCAGAATCACTAGAGGACTTCTGATTTTGTTTTCTTTTACACACAAACACACACACACTCACAATCATACCCTTGCAGAATCTCTAGAGGGCTTCTGACTTCGGGTCCTTTTTCCACACACACTCACATACACTCACCCTTGCAGAATCTCGGAGGGCTTCTGATTCGCATCCATTTTACACACAAACCCACACTCTCACACACTTGCAGAATCTCTGGAGGGCTTCTGACTTCTTGTACTTTTTACACACACATACACACACACTCACACTCATACACTTGCAGAATCATTGGAGGGCTTCTGACTTCTTCTCCTTTTTACACACAAACACACACATACACACCATTGCAGAATCTCTGGAATGCTCCTGATTTGGTGGCCTTTTCACACACACAACCTTGCAGAATCTCTAGAGAGATTCTGATTTCGTGTCCTTTATACACACACACAAATCTTGGCAGATTCTCTTCAGGGCTTCTGACTTCGTGTTCCTTTAACACACACACACAAACATAACGTTGCAGAATCCCTAGAGGACTTGTGACTTCGTGTACTTTTTACACACACGCAAACACATTTACACTCGTACCCTTGCAGAACTCTTTAGGGCTTCTGACGTCGTGTCCTTTTTACACACACAAAAACCCACACACACTCACTCTTTTGCTAAATCTCTGGAGGGCTTCTGACATCGTGTCCTTTTAACACACACACACACACACACTCACACTCTTGCAGAATCTATGGAGGGCTTCTGACGTAGTGTTCTTTTTACACACACACAACCTTACATAATATCTGCAGGGCTTCTGACTTCGTGTCCTTTTTACAAACACACACACACCCTTGCAGAATCTCTAGAGGGCTTCTGATTCGTGTTCTTTTTCAACACACTCACACACTAACACCCTTGCAGAATCTCTGGATGTCTTCTGACTTCGTGTTCTTTTTACACACACACACACACACACTCACACCCTGTGAAATCTCCGGAGGGCTTCTGACTTCGTGTCCTTTTTACACACACTCACAACCTTGCAGAATCTCTGGAGGGATTCTGACGTCGTGTCCTTTTTACTCACAAACACACGCTTGCAGAATCTCTGGAGGGCTTCTGATTTCGTGTCCTTTTTAGACACACACACATACACACACGCCCTGGAAGAACTTCTGGAACACTTCTGAATTTTGTCCTTTTTAAACACTCTCACCCACACACTCTGTTGAAGAATCTCTAGAGGGCTTCTGACTTCGTGTTCTTTTTACACACTCACACACACACACCCTTACAGAATCTCTGGCCGCTTTACTTCGTGTCTTTTTACACACACACACACACACACACACACACCCTTGCAGAATCACTAGAGGACTTCTGATTTTGTTTTCTTTTACACACAAACACACACACACTCACAATCATACCCTTGCAGAATCTCTAGAGGGCTTCTGACTTCGGGTCCTTTTTCCACACACACTCACATACACTCACCCTTGCAGAATCTCGGAGGGCTTCTGATTCGCATCCATTTTACACACAAACCCACACTCTCACACACTTGCAGAATCTCTGGAGGGCTTCTGACTTCTTGTACTTTTTACACACACATACACACACACTCACACTCATACACTTGCAGAATCATTGGAGGGCTTCTGACTTCTTCTCCTTTTTACACACAAACACACACATACACACCATTGCAGAATCTCTAGAATGCTCCTGATTTGGTGGCCTTTTCACACACACAACCTTGCAGAATCTCTAGAGGGATTCTGATTTCGTGTCCTTTATACACACACACAAATCTTGGCAGAATCCCTTCAGGGCTTCTGACTTCGTGTTCCTTTAACACACACACACAAACATAACGTTGCAGAATCTCTAGAGGACTTGTGACTTCGTGTACTTTTTACACACACGCAAACACATTTGCACTCGTACCCTTGCAGAACTCTTTAGGGCTTCTGACGTCGTGTCCTTTTTACAAACACAAAAACCCACACACACTCACTCTTTTGCTAAATCTCTGGAGGGCTTCTGACATCGTGTCCTTTTAACACACACACACACACACACACTCACACTCTTGCAGAATCTATGGAGGGCTTCTGACGTTGTGTTCTTTTTAAACACACACAACCTTACATAATATCTGCAGGGCTTCTGACTTCGTGTCCTTTTTACAAACACACACACACCCTTGCAGAATCTCTAGAGGGCTTCTGATTCGTGTTCTTTTTCCACACACTCACACACTAACACCCTTGCCGAATCTCTGGATGTCTTCTGACTTCGTGTTCTTTTTACACACACACACACACACACACACACTCACACCCTTGTGAAATCTCTGGAGGGCTTCTGACGTCGTGTCCTTTTTACACACACTCACAACCTTGCAGAATCTCTGGAGGGATTCTGACGTCGTGTCCTTTTTACTCACACACACACGCTTGCAGAATATCTGGAGGGCTACTGATTCGTGTTCTTTTTACACACTCACACACACAAATGCACAAACCTTTGCAGAATCTCTGGAGGGCTTCTGATTTCGTGTCCTTTTTAGACACACACACTTACACACAAGCCCTGGAAGAACATCTGGAGCACTTCTGAATTTTGTCCTTTTTAAACACTCTCACCCACACACTCTGTTGAAGAATCTCTAGAGGGCTTCTGACTTCGTGTTCTTTTTACACACTCACACACACACACCCTTACAGAATCTCTGGCCGCTTTACTTCGTGTCTTTTTACACACACACACACACACACACACCCTTGCAGAATCACTAGAGGACTTCTGATTTTGTTTTCTTTTACACACAAACACACACACACTCACAATCATACCCTTGCAGAATCTCTAGAAGGTTTCTGACTTCGGGTCCTTTTTCCACACACAGTCACATACACTCACCCTTGCAGAATCCCGGAGGGCTTCTGATTCGCATCCATTTTACACACAAACCCACACTCTCACACACTTGCAGAATCTCTGGAGGGCTTCTGACTTCTTCTCCTTTTTACACACAAACACACACATACACACCATTGCAGAATCTCTAGAATGCTCCTGATTTGGTGGCCTTTTCACACACACAACCTTGCAGAATCTCTAGAGGGATTCTGATTTCGTGTCCTTTATACACACACACAAATCTTGGCAGAATCTCTTCAGGGCTTCTGACTTCGTGTTCCTTTAACACACACACACAAACATAACCTTGCAGAATCTCTAGAGGACTTGTGACTTCGTGTACTTTTTACACACACGCAAACACATTTACACTCGTACCCTTGCAGAACTCTTTAGGGCTTCTGACGTCGTGTCCTTTTTACACACACAAAAACCCACACACACTCACTCTTTTGCTAAATCTCTGGAGGGCTTCTGACATCGTGTCCCTTTAACAAACACACACACACACTCACACTCTTGCAGAATCTATGGAGGGCTTCTGACGTAGTGTTCTTTTTACACACACACAACCTTACATAATATCTGCAGGGCTTCTGACTTCGTGTCCTTTTTACAAACACACACACACCCTTGCAGAATTTGTAGAGGGCTTCTGACTTCGTGTTCTTTTTACACACACACACACACACACACACACACACACACACACACTCACAACCTTGTGAAATCTCCGGAGGGCTTCTGACGTCGTGTCCTTTTTACACACACTCACAACCTTGCAGAATCTCTGGAGGGATTCTGACGTCGTGTCCTTTTTACACACACACACACCCTTGCAGAATATCTGGAGGGCTACTGATTCGTGTTCTTTTTACACACTCACACACGCAAATGCACAAACTTTGCAGAATCTCTGGAGTGCTTCTGATTTCATGTCCTTTTTAGACACACACACATACACACGCCCTGGAAGAACTTCTGGAGCACTTCTGAATTTTGTCCTTTTTAAACACTCTCACCCACACACTCTGTTGAAGAATCTCTTTAGGGCTTCTGACTTCGTGTTCTTTTTACAAACTCACACACACACACCCTTACAGAATCTCTGCCCGCTTTACTTCGTGTCTTTTTACACACACACACACACACACACACACACACACACCCTTGCAGAATCACTAGAGGACTTCTGATTTTGTTTTCTTTTACACACACACACACTCACAATCATACCCTTGCAGAATCTCTAGAGGGCTTCTGACTTCGGGTCCTTTTCCCACACACACTCACATACACTCACCCTTGCAGAATCTCTAGAGGGCTTCTGATTCGCATCCATTTTACACACAAACCCACACTCTCACACACTTGCAGAATATCTGGAGGGCTTCTGACTTCTTGTACTTTTTACACACACATACACACACACTCACACTCATACAGTTGCAGAATCATTGGAGGGCTTCTGACTTCTCCTTTTTACACACAAACACACACATACACACCATTGCAGAATCTCTAGAATGCTCCTGATTTGGTGGCCTTTTCACACACACAACCTTGCAGAATCTCTAGAGGGATTCTGATTTCGTGTCCTTTATACACACACACAAATCTTGGCAGAATCTCTTTAGGGCTTCTGACTTCGTGTTCCTTTAACACACACACACACAAACATAACGTTGCAGAATCTCTAGAGGACTTGTGGCTTCGTGTACTTTTTACACACACGCAAACACATTTACACTCGTACCCTTGCAGAACTCTTTAGGGCTTCTGACGTCGTGTCCTTTTTACACACACAAAAACCCACACACACTCACTCTTTTGCTAAATCTCTGGAGGGCTTCTGACATCGTGTCCTTTTAACACACACACACACACACACACTCTTGCAGAATCTATGGAGGGCTTCTGACGTAGTGTTCTTTTTACACACACACAACCTTACATAATATCTGCAGGGCTTCTGACTTCGTGTCCTTTTTACAATCACACTCACACCCTTGCAGAATCTCTAGAGGGCTTCTGACTTCGTGTTCTTTTTACACACACTCACACACTAACACCCTTGCAGAATCTCTGGATGTCTTCTGACTTCGTGTTCTTTTTACACACACACACACACACACTCACACCCTTGTGAAATCTCCGGAGGGCTTCTGACGTCGTGTCCTTTTTACACACACTCACAACCTTGCAGAATCACTGGAGGGATTCTGATGTCGTGTCCTTTTTACACACACACACACCCTTGCAGAATATCTGGAGGGCTACTGAATCGTGTTCTTTTTACACACTCACACACACAAATGCACAAATTTTGCAGAATCTCTGGAGGGCTTCTGATTTCGTGTCCTTTTTAGACACACTCACATACACACACGCCCTGGAAGAACTTCTGGAGTACTTCTGAATTTTGTCCTTTTTAAACACTCTCACCCACACACTCTGTTGAAGAATCTCTAGAGGGCTTCTGACTTTTTGTTCTCTTTACACACTCACACACACACACACCCTTACAGAATCTCTGGCCGCTTTACTTCGTGTCTTTTTACACACACACACACACACACCCTTGCAGAATCACTAGAGGACTTCGATTTTGTTTTCTTTTACACACACACACCCTCACAATCATACCCTTGCAGAATCTCTAGAGGGCTTCTGACTTCGGGTCTTTTTTCCACACACACTCACCCTTGCAGAATCTCTGGAGGGCTTCTGATTCGCATCCATTTTACACACAAACCCACACTCTCACACACTTGCAGAATCTCTGGAGGGCTTCTGACTTCTTGTACTTTTTACACTCACATACACACACACTCACACTCATACACTTGCAGAATCATTGGAGGGCTTCTGACTTCTTCTCCTTTTTACACACAAACACACACGTACACACCATTGCAGAATCTCTAGAATGCTCCTGATTTGGTGGCCTTTTCACACACACAACCTTGCAGAATCTCTAGAGGGATTCTGATTTTGTGACCTTTATACACACACACAAATCTTGGCAGAATCTCTTCAGGGCTTCTGACTTCGTGTTCCTTTAACACACACACACAAACATAACGTTGCAGAATCTCTAGAGGACTTGTGACTTCGTGTACTTTTTACACACACGCAAACACATTTACACACGTACACTTGCAGAACTCTTTAGGGCTTCTGACGTCGTATCCTTTTTTTACACACAAATACCCACACAAACTCACTCTTTTGCTAAATCTCTGGAGGGCTTCTGACATCGTGTCCTTTTAACACACACACACACACACACTCACACTCTTGCAGAATCTATGGAGGGCTTCTGACGTAGTGTTCTTTTTACACACACACAACCTTACATAATATCTGCAGGCCTTCTGACTTCGTGTCCTTTTTACAATCATACACACACCCTTGAAGAATCTCTAGAGGGCTTCTGTCTTCGTGTTCTTTTTCCACACACTCACACACTAACACCCTTGCAGAATCTCTGGATGTCTTCTGACTTCGTGTTCTTTTTACACACACACACACACACACATTCACACCCTTGTGAAATCTCTGGAGGGCTTCTGACGTCGTGTCCTTTTTACACACACACACAACCTTGCAGAATCTCTGGAGGGATTCTGACGTCGTGTCCTTTTTACACACACACACACCCTTGCAGAATATCTGGAGGGCTACTGATTCGTGTTCCTTTTACACACTCACACACACAAATGCACAAAACTTTGCAGAATCTCTGGAGGGCTTCTGATTTCGTGTCCTTTTTAGACACACACACATACACACACGCCCTGGAAGAACTTCTGGAGCACTTCTGAATTTTGTCCTTTTTAAACACTCTCACCCACACACTCTGTTGAAGAATCCCTAGAGGGCTTCTGACTTCGTGTTCTTTTTACAAACTCACACACACACACCCTTACAGAATCTCTGGCCGCTTTACTTCGTGTCTTTTTACACACACACACACACACACACACACACACACACACACACACCCTTGCAGAATCACTAGAGGACTTCTGATTTTGTTTTCTTTTACACACACACACACACTCACAATCATACCCTTGCAGAATCTCTAGAGGGCTTCTGACTTCGGGTCCTTTTCCCACACACACTCACTTACACTCACCCTTGCAGAATCTCTGGAGGGCTTCTGATTCGCATCCATTTTACACACAAACCCACACTCTCACACACTTGCAGAATCTCTGGAGGGCTTCTGACTTCTTGTACTTTTTACACACACATACACACACACTCACACTCATACACTTGCAGAATCATTGGAGGGCTTCTGACTTCTTCTCCTTTTTACACACAAACACACACATACACACCATTGCAGAATCTCTAGAATGCTCCTGATTTGGTGGCCTTTTCACACACACAACCTTGCAGAATCTCTAGAGGGATTCTGATTTCGTGTCCTTTATACACACACACAAATCTTGGCAGAATCTCTTTAGGGCTTCTGACTTCGTGTTCCTTTAACACACACACACACAAACATAACGTTGAAGAATCTCTAGAGGACTTGTGGCTTCGTGTACTTTTTACACACACGCAAACACATTTACACTCGTACCCTTGCAGAACTCTTTAGGGCTTCTGACGTCGTGTCCTTTTTACACACACAAAAACCCACACACACTCACTCTTTTGCTAAATCTCTGGAGGGCTTCTGACATCGTGTCCTTTTAACACACACACACACACACACTCTTGCAGAATCTATGGAGGGCTTCTGACGTAGTGTTCTTTTTACACACACACAACCTTACATAATATCTGCAGGGCTTCTGACTTCGTGTCCTATTTACAAACACACTCACACCCTTGCAGAATCTCTAGAGGGCTTCTGACTTCGTGTTCTTTTTACACACACTCACACACTAACACCCTTGCAGAATCTCTGGATGTCTTCTGACTTCGTGTTCTTTTTACACACACACACACTCACACCCTTGTGAAATCTCCGGAGGGCTTCTGACGTCGTGTCCTTTTTACACACACTCACAACCTTGCAGAATCACTGGAGGGATTCTGATGTCGTGTCCTTTTTACACACACACACACCCTTGCAGAATATCTGGAGGGCTACTGAATCGTGTTCTTTTTACACACTCACACACACAAATGCACAAATTTTGCAGAATCTCTGGAGGGCTTCTGATTTCGTGTCCTTTTTAGACACACTCACATACACACACGCCCTGGAAGAACTTCTGGAGTACTTCTGAATTTTGTCCTTTTTAAACACTCTCACCCACACACTCTGTTGAAGAATCTCTAGAGGGCTTCTGACTTTTTGTTCTCTTTACACACTCACACACACACACACCCTTACAGAATCTCTGGCCGCTTTACTTCGTGTCTTTTTACACACACACACACACCCTTGCAGAATCACTAGAGGACTTCGATTTTGTTTTCTTTTACACACACACACTCTCACAATCATACCCTTGCAGAATCTCTAGAGGGCTTCTGACTTCGGGTCCTTTTTCCACACACACTCACCCTTGCAGAATCTCTGGAGGGCTTCTGATTCGCATCCATTTTACACACAAACCCACACTCTCACACACTTGCAGAATCTCTGGAGGGTTTCTGACTTCTTGTACTTTTTACACTCACATACACACACACTCACACTCATACACTTGCAGAATCATTGGAGGGCTTCTGACTTCTTCTCCTTTTTACACACAAACACACACGTACACACCATTGCAGAATCTCTAGAATGCTCCTGATTTGGTGGCCTTTTCACACACACAACCTTGCAGAATCTCTAGAGGGATTCTGATTTTGTGACCTTTATACACACACACAAATCTTGGCAGAATCTCTTCAGGGCTTCTGACTTCGTGTTCCTTTAACACACACACACAAACATAACGTTGCAGAATCTCTAGAGGACTTGTGACTTCGTGTACTTTTTACACACACGCAAACACATTTACACACGTACCCTTGCAGAACTCTTTAGAGCTTCTGACGTCGTATCCTTTTTTTACACACAAATACCCACACAAACTCACTCTTTTGCTAAATCTCTGGAGGGCTTCTGACATCGTGTCCTTTTAACACACACACACACACACACACACTCACACTCTTGCAGAATCTATGGAGGGCTTCTGACGTAGTGTTCTTTTTACACACACACAACCTTACATAATATCTGCAGGGCTTCTGACTTCGTGTCCTTTTTACAATCATACACACACCCTTGAAGAATCTCTAGAGGGCTTCTGTCTTCGTGTTCTTTTTCCACACACTCACACACTAACACCCTTGCAGAATCTCTGGATGTCTTCTGACTTCGTGTTCTTTTTACACACACACACACACACACACATTCACACCCTTGTGAAATCTCTGGAGGGCTTCTGACGTCGTGTCCTTTTTACACACACACACAACCTTGCAGAATCTCTGGAGGGATTCTGACGTCGTGTCCTTTTTACACACACACACACCCTTGCAGAATATGTGGAGGGCTACTGATTCGTGTTCCTTTTACACACTCACACACACAAATGCACAAACCTTTGCAGAATCTCTGGAGGGCTTCTGATTTCGTGTCCTTTTTAGACACACACACATACACACACGCCCTGGAAGAACTTCTGGAGCACTTCTGAATTTTGTCCTTTTTAAACACTCTCACCCACACACTCTGTTGAAGAATCCCTAGAGGGCTTCTGACTTCGTGTTCTCTTTACACACTCACACACACACACCCTTACAGAATCTCTGGCCGCTTTACTTGGTGTCTTTTTACACACACACAGACACAAACACACACACCCTTGCAGAATCAATAGAGGACTTCTGATTTTTTTTTCTTTTACACACACACACACACTCAGAATCATACCCTTGCAGAATCTCTAGAGGGCTTCTGACTTCGGGTCCTTTTTCCACACACACTCACCCTTGCAGAATCTCTGGAGGGCTTCTGATTCGCATCCATTTTACACACAAACCCACACTCTCACACACTTGCAGAATCTCTGGAGGGCTTCTGACTTCTTGTACTTTTTACACACACATACACACACACTCACACTCATACACTTGCAGAATCATTGGAGGGCTTCTGACTTCTTCTCCTTTTTACACACAAACACACACATACACACCATTGCAGAATCTCTAGAATGCTCCTGATTTGGTGCCCTTTTCACACACACAACCTTGCAGAATCTCTAGAGGGATCCTGATTTTGTGTCCTTTATACACACACACAAATCTTGGCAGAATCTCTTCAGGGCTTCTGACTTCGTGTTCCTTTAACACACACACACAAACATAACGTTGCAGAATCTCTAGAGGACTTGTGACTTCGTGTACTTTTTACACACACGCAAACACATTTACACTCATACCCTTGCAGAACTCTTTAGGGCTTCTGACGTTGTGTCCTTTTTTCACACACAAAAACCCACACACACTCACTCTTTTGCTAAATCTCTGGAGGGCTTCTGACATAGTGTCCTTTTAACACACACACACACACACACACACTCAAACTCTTGCAGAAACTATGGAGGGCTTCTGACGTTGTGTTCTTTTTACACACACACAACCTTACATAATATCTGCAGCGCTTCTGACTTCGTGTCCTTTTCACAAACACACACACACCCTTGCAGAATCTCTAGAGGGCTTCTGACTTCGTGTTCTTTTTCCACACACTAACACCCTTGCAGAATCTCTGGATGTCTTCTGACTTCGTGTTCTTTTTACACACACACACACACACAAACACACACACTCACACCCTTGTGAAATCTCTGGAGGTCTTCTGTCGTCGTGTCCTTTTTACACACACTCACAACCGTGCAGAATCACTGGAGGGATTCTGATGTCGTGTCCTTTTTACAGACACGCACACACTTGCAGAATATCTGGAGGGCTACTGATTCGTGTTCTTTTTACACACTCATACACACAAATGCACAAACCTTTGCAGAATCTCTGGAGGGCTTCTGATTTCGTGTCCTTTTTAGACACACACACATACACACACGCCCTGGAAGAACTTCTGGAGCACTTCTGAATTTTGTCCTTTTTAAACACTTTCACCCACACACTCTGTTGAAGAATCTCTAGAGGGCTTCTGACTTCGTGTTCTTTTTACACACTCAAACACACACACACACCCTTGCAGAATCACTAGAGGACTTCTGATTTTTTTTCTTTTACACACACACACACACACACACACACTCAGAATCATACCCTTGCAGAATCTCTAGAGGGCTTCTGACTTCGGGTCCTTTTTCCACACACACTCACCCTTGCAGAATCTCTGGAGGGCTTCTGATTCGCATCCATTTTACACACAAACCCACACTCTCACACACTTGCAGAATCTCTGGAGGGCTTCTGACTTCTTGTACATTTTACACACACATACACACACACTCACACTCATACACTTGCAGAATCATTGGAGGGCTTCTGACTTCTTCTCCTTTTTACACACAAACACACACATACACACCATTGCAGAATCTCTAGAATGCTCCTGATTTGGTGGCCTTTTCACACACACAACCTTGCAGAATCTCTAGAGGGATTATGATTTCGTGTCCTTTATACACACACAAAAATCTTGGCAGAATCTCTTCAGGGCTTCTGACTTCGTGTTCCTTTAACACACACACACAAACATAACGTTGCAGAATCTCTAGAGGACTTGTGACTTCGTGTACTTTTTACACACACGCAAACACATTTACACTCATACCCTTGCAGAACTCTTTAGGGCTTCTGACGTCGTGTCCTTTTTACACACACAAAAACCCACACACACTCACTCTTTTGCTAAATCTCTGGAGGGCTTCTGACATCGTGTCCTTTTAACACACACACACACACACACTCACACTCTTGCATAATCTATGGAGGGCTTCTGACGTAGTGTTCTTTTTACACACACACAACCTTACATAATATCTGCAGGGCTTCTGACTTCGTGTCCTTTTTACAAACACACAGACACCCTTGCAGAATCTCTAGAGGGCTTCTGACTTCGTGTTCTTTTTCCACACACTCACACACTAACACCTTTGCAGAATCTCTGGATGTCTTCTGACTTCGTGTTCTTTTTACACACACACACACACACACACACACTCACACCCTTGTGAAATCTCTGGAGGTCTTCTGTCGTCGTGTCCTTTTTACACACACTCACAACCGTGCAGAATCACTGGAGGGATTCTGATGTCGTGTCCTTTTTGCACACACGCACACCCTTGCAGAATATCTGGAGGGCTACTGATTCGTGTTCTTTTTACACACTCACACACACAAATGCACAAACCTTTGCAGAATCTCTGGAGGGCTTCTGATTTCGTGTCTTTTTAGACACACACACATACACACACGCCCTGGAAGAACTTCTGGAGCACTTCTGAATTTTGTCCTTTTTAAACACTCTCACCCACACACTCTGTTGAAGAATCTCTAGAGGGCTTCTGACTTCGTGTTCTATTTACACACTCACACACACACACCTTTACAGCATCTCTGGCCGCTTTACTTCGTGTCTTTTTACACACACACACACACACACACACACACCCTTGCAGAATCACTAGAGGACTTCTGATTTTGTTTTCTTTTACAAACAAAAACACACACACTCACAATCATACCCTTGCAGAATCTCTAGAGGGTTTCTGACTTCGGGTCCTTTTTCCACACACACTCACATACACTCACCCTTGCAGAATCTCGGAGGGCTTCTGATTCGCATCCATTTTACACACAAACCCACACTCTCACACACTTGCAGAATCTCTGGAGGGCTTCTGACTCTTGTACTTTTTACACACACATACACACACACTCACACTCATACACTTGCAGAATCATTGGAGGGCTTCTGACTTCTTCTCCTTTTTACACACAAACACACACATACACACCATTGCAGAATCTCTAGAATGCTCCTGATTTGGTGGCCTTTTCAAACACACAACCTTGCAGAATCTCTAGAGGGATTATGATTTCGTGTCCTTTATACACACACACAAATCTTGGCAGAATCTCTTCAGGGCTTCTGACTTCGTGTTCCTTTAACACACACACACAAACATAACGTTGCAGAATCTCTAGAGGACTTGTGACTTCATGTACTTTTTACACAGACGCAAACACATTTATACTCATACCCTTGCAGAACCCTTTAGGGCTTCTGACGTCGTGTCCTTTTTACACCCACAAAAACCCACACACACTCACTCTTTTGCTAAATCTCTGGAGGGCTTCTGACATCGTGTCCTTTTAACACACACACACACACACACTCACACTCTTGCAGAATCTATGGAGGGCTTCTGACGTAGTGTTCTTTTTACACACACACAACCTTACATAATATCTGCAGGGCTTCTGACTTCGTGTCCTTTTTACAAACACACACACACCCTTGCAGAATCTCTAGAGGGCTTCTGACTTCGTGTTCTTTTTACACACACTCACACACTAACACCCTTGCAGAATCTCTGGATGTTTTCTGACTTCGTGTTCTTTTTACACACACACACACACACACACACACTCACACCCTTGTGAAATCTCTGGAGGGCTTCTGACGTCGTGTCCTTTTTACACACACACACACCCTTGCAGAATATCTGGAGGGCTACTGATTCGTGTTCTTTTTACACACTCACACACAAATGCACAAACCTTTGCAGAATCTCTGGAGGGCTTCTGATTTCGTGTCCTTTTTAGACACACACACATACACACACGCCCTGGAAGAACTTCTGGAGCACTTCTGAATTTTGTCCTTTTTAAACACTCTCACCCACACACTCTGTTGAAGACTCTCTAGAGGGCTTCTGACTTTGTGTTCTTTTTACACACTCACACACGCACACCCTTACAGAATCTCTGGCCGCTTTACTTCGTGTCTTTTTACACACACACACAAACACACACACACACACCCTTGCAGAATCAGTAGAGGACTTCTGATTTTGTTTTCTTTTACACACACACACACACACACTCACAATCATACCCTTGCAGAATCTCTAGAGGGCTTCTGACTTCGGGTCCTTTTTCCACACACACTCACCCTTGCAAAATCTCTGGAGGTCTTCTGATTCGCATCAATTTTTCACACAAACCCACACTCTCACACATTTGCAGAATCTCTGGAGGGCTTCTGACTTCTTGTACTTTTTACACACACATACACACACACTCACACTCATACACTTGCAGAATCATTGGAGGGCTTCTGACTTCTTCTCCTTTTTACACACAAACACACACATACACACCATTGCAGAATCTCTAGAATGCTCCTGATTTGGTGCCCTTTTCACACACACAACCTTGCAGAATCTCTAGAGGGATCCTGATTTCGTGTCCTTTATACACACACACAAATCTTGGCAGAATCTCTTCAGGGCTTCTGACTTCGTGTTCCTTTAACACACACACACAAACATAACGTTGCAGAATCTCTAGAGGACTTGTGACTTCGTGTACTTTTTACACACACGCAAACACATTTACACTCATACCCTTGCAGAACTCTTTAGGGCTTCTGACGTCGTGTCCTTTTTACACACACAAAAACCCACACACACTCACTCTTTTGCTAAATCTCTGGAGGGCTTCTGACATCGTGTCCTTTTAACACACACACACACACACACACTCACACTCTTGCAGAATCTATGGAGGGCTTCTGACGTAGTGTTCTTTTTACACACACACAACCTTACATAATATCTGCAGGGCTTCTGACTTCGTGTCCTTTTTACAAACACACAGACACCCTTGCAGAGTCTCTAGAGGGCTTCTGACTTCGTGTTCTTTTTCCACACACTCACACACTAACACCCTTGCAGAATCTCTGGATGTCTTCTGACTTCGTGTTCTTTTTACACACACACACACACACACACACACACACTCACACCCTTGTGAAATCTCTGGAGGTCTTCTGTCGTCGTGTCCTTTTTACACACACTCACAACCGTGCAGAATCACTGGAGGGATTCTGATGTCGTGTCCTTTTTACACACACGCACACCCTTGCAGAATATCTGGAGGGCTACTGATTCGTGTTCTTTTTACACACTCACACACACAAATGCACAAACCTTTGCAGAATCTCTGGAGGGCTTCTGATTTCGTGTCCATTTTAGACACACACACATACACACACGCCCTGGAAGAATATCTGGAGCACTTCTGAATTTTGTCCTTTTTAAACACTCTCACCCACACACTCTGTTGAAGAATCTCTAGAGGGCTTCTGACTTCGTGTTCTTTTTACACACTCAAACACACACACCCTTACAGAATCTCTGGCCGCTTTACTTCGTGTCTTTTTACACACACACACACACACACACCCTTGCAGAATCACTAGAGGGCTTCTGATTTTGTTTTCTTTTACAAACAAACACACACACTCACAATCATACCCTTGCAGAAACTCTAGAGGGCTTCTGACTTCGGGTCCTTTTTCCACACACCCACATACACTCACCCTTGCAGAATCTCTGGAGGGCTTCTGATTCGCATCCATTTTACACACAAACCCACACTCTTACACACTTGCAGAATCTCTGGAGGGCTTCTGACTTCTTGTACTTTTTACACACACATACACACACACTCACACTCATACACTTGCAGAATCATTGGAGGGCTTCTGACTTCTTCTCCTTTTTACACACAAACACACACATACACACCATTGCAGAATCTCTAGAATGCTCCTGATTTGGTGGCCTTTTCACACACACAACCTTGCAGAATCTCTAGAGGGATTATGATTTCGTGTCCTTTATACACACACACAAATCTTGGCAGAATCACTTCAGGGCTTCTGACTTCGTGTTCCTTTAACACACACACACAAACATAACGTTGCAGAATCTCTAGAGGACTTGTGACTTCGTGTACTTTTTACACAGACGCAAACACATTTACACTCGTACCCTTGCAGAACTCTTTAGGGCTTCTGACTTAATGTCCTTTTTACACACACGAAAACCCACACACACTCACTCTTTTGCTAAATCTCTGGAGGGCTTCTGACATCGTGTCCTTTTAACACACACACACACACACACACACTCACACTCTTGCAGAATCTATGGAGGGCTTCTGACGTAGTGTTCTTTTTACACACACACAACCTTACATAATATCTGCAGGGCTTCTGACTTCGTGTCCTTTTTACAAACACACACACACCCTTGCAGAATCTCTAGAGGGCTTCTGACTTCGTGTTCTTTTTACACACACTCACACACTAACACCCTTGCAGAATCTCTGGATGTCTTCTGACTTCGTGTTCTTTTTACACACACACACACACACTCACACCCTTGTGAAATCTCTGGAGGGCTTCTGACGTCGTGTCCTTTTTACACACACACACACCCTTGCAGAATATCTGGAGGGCTACTGATTCGTGTTCTTTTTACACACTCACACACAAATGCACAAACCTTTGCAGAATCTCTGGAGGGCTTCTGATTTCGTGTCCTTTTTAGACACACACACATACACACACGCCCTGGAAGAACTTCTGGAGCACTTCTGAATTTTGTCCTTTTTAAACACTCTCACCCACACACTCTGTTGAAGAATCTCTAGAGGGCTTCTGACTTCGTGTTCTTTTTACACACTCACACACGCACACCCTTACAGAATCTCTGGCCGCTTTACTTCGTGTCTTTTTACACACACACACACACACACACACACACACACACACCCTTGCAGAATCACTAGAGGACTTCTGATTTTGTTTTATTTTACACACACACACACACACACAAACACACACACACTCACTATCATACCCTTGCAGAATCACTAGAGGGCTTCTGTCTTCGGGTCCTTTTTCCACACACACTCACATACACTCACCCTTGCAGAATCTCTGAGGGCTTCTGATTCGCATCCATTTTACACACAAACCCACACTCTCACACACTTGCAGACTCTCTGGAGGGCTTCTGACTTATTGTACTTTTTACACACACATACACACACACTCTCACTCATACACTTGCAGAATCATTGGAGGGCTTCTGACTTCTTCTCCTTTTTTCACACAAACACACACATACACACCATTGCAGAATCTCTAGAATGCTCCTGATTTGGTGGCCTTTTCACACACACAACCTTGCAGAATCTCTAGAGGGATTCTGATTTCGTGTCCTTTATACACACACACAAATCTTGGCAGAATCTCTTCAGGGCTTCTGACTTCGTGTTCCTTTAACACACACACACACAAACATAACGTTGCAGGATCTCTAGAGGACTTGTGACTTCGTGTACTTTTTACACACACGCAAACACATTTACACTCGTACCCTTGCAGAACTCTTTAGGGCTTCTGACGTCGTGTCCTTTTACACACACAAAAACCCACACACACTCACTCTTTTGCTAAATCTCTGGAGGGCTTCTGACATCGTGTCCTTTTAACACACACACACACACACACTCACACTCTTGCATAATCTATGGAGGGCTTCTGACGTAGTGTTCTTTTTACACACACACAACCTTACATAATATCTGCAGGGCTTCTGACTTCGTGTCCTTTTTACAAACACACAGACACCCTTGCAGAATCTCTAGAGGGCTTCTGACTTCGTGTTCTTTTTCCACACACTCACACACTAACACCTTTGCAGAATCTCTGGATGTCTTCTGACTTCGTGTTCTTTTTACACACACACACACACACACACACTCACACCCTTGTGAAATCTCTGGAGGTCTTCTGTCGTCGTGTCCTTTTTACACACACTCACAACCGTGCAGAATCACTGGAGGGATTCTGATGTCGTGTCCTTTTTGCACACACGCACACCCTTGCAGAATATCTGGAGGGCTACTGATTCGTGTTCTTTTTACACACTCACACACACAAATGCACAAACCTTTGCAGAATCTCTGGAGGGCTTCTGATTTCGTGTCTTTTTAGACACACACACATACACACACGCCCTGGAAGAACTTCTGGAGCACTTCTGAATTTTGTCCTTTTTAAACACTCTCACCCACACACTCTGTTGAAGAATCTCTAGAGGGCTTCTGACTTCGTGTTCTATTTACACACTCACACACACACACCTTTACAGCATCTCTGGCCGCTTTACTTCGTGTCTTTTTACACACACACACACACACACCCTTGCAGAATCACTAGAGGACTTCTGATTTTGTTTTCTTTTACAAACAAACACACACACACTCACAATCATACCCTTGCAGAATCTCTAGAGGGTTTCTGACTTCGGGTCCTTTTTCCACACACACTCACATACACTCACCCTTGCAGAATCTCGGAGGGCTTCTGATTCGCATCCATTTTACACACAAACCCACACTCTCACACACTTGCAGAATCTCTGGAGGGCTTCTGACTCTTGTACTTTTTACACACACATACACACACACTCACACTCATACACTTGCAGAATCATTGGAGGGCTTCTGACTTCTTCTCCTTTTTACACACAAACACACACATACACACCATTGCAGAATCTCTAGAATGCTCCTGATTTGGTGGCCTTTTCAAACACACAACCTTGCAGAATCTCTAGAGGGATTATGATTTCGTGTCCTTTATACACACACACAAATCTTGGCAGAATCTCTTCAGGGCTTCTGACTTCGTGTTCCTTTAACACACACACACAAACATAACGTTGCAGAATCTCTAGAGGACTTGTGACTTCATGTACTTTTTACACAGACGCAAACACATTTATACTCATACCCTTGCAGAACTCTTTAGGGCTTCTGACGTAGTGTCCTTTTTACACCCACAAAAACCCACACACACTCACTCTTTTGCTAAATCTCTGGAGGGCTTCTGACATCGTGTCCTTTTAACACACACACACACACACACTCACACTCTTGCAGAATCTATGGAGGGCTTCTGACGTAGTGTTCTTTTTACACACACACAACCTTACATAATATCTGCAGGGCTTCTGACTTCGTGTCCTTTTTACAAACACACACACACCCTTGCAGAATCTCTAGAGGGCTTCTGACTTCGTGTTCTTTTTACACACACTCACACACTAACACCCTTGCAGAATCTCTGGATGTTTTCTGACTTCGTGTTCTTTTTACACACACACACACACACACACACACTCACACCCTTGTGAAATCTCTGGAGGGCTTCTGACGTCGTGTCCTTTTTACACACACACACACCCTTGCAGAATATCTGGAGGGCTACTGATTCGTGTTCTTTTTACACACTCACACACAAATGCACAAACCTTTGCAGAATCTCTGGAGGGCTTCTGATTTCGTGTCCTTTTTAGACACACACACATACACACACGCCCTGGAAGAACTTCTGGAGCACTTCTGAATTTGTCCTTTTTAAACACTCTCACACACTCTGTTGAAGACTCTCTAGAGGGCTTCTGACTTTGTGTTCTTTTTACACACTCACACGCACACCCTTACAGAATCTCTGGCCGCTTTACTTCGTGTCTTTTTACACACACACACACACACACACACACACACACACACCCTTGCTGAATCACTAGAGGACTTCTGATTTTGTTTTCTTTTACACACACACACACACACTCACAATCATACCCTTGCAGAATCTCTAGAGGGCTTCTGACTTCGGGTCCTTTTTCCACACACACTCACCCTTGCAAAATCTCTGGAGGTCTTCTGATTCGCATCAATTTTTCACACAAACCCACACTCTCACACATTTGCAGAATCTCTGGAGGGCTTCTGACTTCTTGTACTTTTTACACACACATACACACACACTCACACTCATACACTTGCAGAATCATTGGAGGGCTTCTGACTTCTTCTCGTTTTTACACACAAACACACACATACACACCATTGCAGAATCTCTAGAATGCTCCTGATTTGGTGCCCTTTTCACACACACAACCTTGCAGAATCTCTAGAGGGATCCTGATTTCGTGTCCTTTATACACACACACAAATCTTGGCAGAATCTCTTCAGGGCTTCTGACTTCGTGTTCCTTTAACACACACACACAAACATAACGTTGCAGAATCTCTAGAGGACTTGTGACTTCGTGTACTTTTTACACACACGCAAACACATTTACACTCATACCCTTGCAGAACTCTTTAGGGCTTCTGACGTCGTGTCCTTTTTACACACACAAAAACCCACACACACTCACTCTTTTGCTAAATCTCTGGAGGGCTTCTGACATCGTGTCCTTTTAACACACACACACACACACACACTCACACTCTTGCAGAATCTATGGAGGGCTTCTGACGTAGTGTTCTTTTTACACACACACAACCTTACATAATATCTGCAGGGCTTCTGACTTCGTGTCCTTTTTACAAACACACAGACACCCTTGCAGAGTCTCTAGAGGGCTTCTGACTTCGTGTTCTTTTTCCACACACTCACACACTAACACCCTTGCAGAATCTCTGGATGTCTTCTGACTTCGTGTTCTTTTTACACACACACACACACACACACACTCACACCCTTGTGAAATCTCTGGAGGTCTTCTGTCGTCGTGTCCTTTTTACACACACTCACAACCGTGCAGAATCACTGGAGGGATTCTGATGTCGTGTCCTTTTTACACACACGCACACCCTTGCAGAATATCTGGAGGGCTACTGATTCGTGTTCTTTTTACACACTCACACACACAAATGCACAAACCTTTGCAGAATCTCTGGAGGGCTTCTGATTTCGTGTCCATTTTAGACACACACACATACACACACGCCCTGGAAGAATATCTGGAGCACTTCTGAATTTTGTCCTTTTTAAACACTCTCACCCACACACTCTGTTGAAGAATCTCTAGAGGGCTTCTGACTTCGTGTTCTTTTTACACACTCAAACACACACACCCTTACAGAATCTCTGGCCGCTTTACTTCGTGTCTTTTTACACACACACACACACACACCCTTGCAGAATCACTAGAGGGCTTCTGATTTTGTTTTCTTTTACAAACAAACACACACACTCACAATCATACCCTTGCAGAATCTCTAGAGGGCTTCTGACTTCGGGTCCTTTTTCCACACACCCACATACACTCACCCTTGCAGAATCTCTGGAGGGCTTCTGATTCGCATCCATTTTACACACAAACCCACACTCTTACACACTTGCAGAATCTCTGGAGGGCTTCTGACTTCTTGTACTTTTTACACACACATACACACACACTCACACTCATACACTTGCAGAATCATTGGAGGGCTTCTGACTTCTTCTCCTTTTTACACACAAACACACACATACACACCATTGCAGAATCTCTAGAATGCTCCTGATTTGGTGGCCTTTTCACACACACAACCTTGCAGAATCTCTAGAGGGATTATGATTTCGTGTCCTTTATACACACACACAAATCTTGGCAGAGTCACTTCAGGGCTTCTGACTTCGTGTTCCTTTAACACACACACACAAACATAACGTTGCAGAATCTCTAGAGGACTTGTGACTTCGTGTACTTTTTACACAGACGCAAACACATTTACACTCGTACCCTTGCAGAACTCTTTAGGGCTTCTGACTTAATGTCCTTTTTACACACACGAAAACCCACACACACTCACTCTTTTGCTAAATCTCTGGAGGGCTTCTGACATCGTGTCCTTTTAACACACACACACACACACACACACACACACTCACACTCTTGCAGAATCTATGGAGGGCTTCTGACGTAGTGTTCTTTTTACACACACACAACCTTACATAATATCTGCAGGGCTTCTGACTTCGTGTCCTTTTTACAAACACACACACACCCTTGCAGAATCTCTAGAGGGCTTCTGACTTCGTGTTCTTTTTACACACACTCACACACTAACACCCTTGCAGAATCTCTGGATGTCTTCTGACTTCGTGTTCTTTTTACACACACACACACACACTCACACCCTTGTGAAATCTCTGGAGGGCTTCTGACGTCGTGTCCTTTTTACACACACACACACCCTTGCAGAATATCTGGAGGGCTACTGATTCGTGTTCTTTTTACACACTCACACACAAATGCACAAACCTTTGCAGAATCTCTGGAGGGCTTCTGATTTCGTGTCCTTTTTAGACACACACACATACACACACGCCCTGGAAGAACTTCTGGAGCACTTCTGAATTTTGTCCTTTTTAAACACTCTCACCCACACACTCTGTTGAAGAATCTCTAGAGGGCTTCTGACTTCGTGTTCTTTTTACACACTCACACACGCACACCCTTACAGAATCTCTGGCCGCTTTACTTCGTGTCTTTTTACACACACACACACACACACACACACACACACACACACACACACCCTTGCAGAATCACTAGAGGACTTCTGATTTTGTTTTATTTTACACACACACACACACACACACACACACACACACACACACTCACTATCATACCCTTGCAGAATCTCTAGAGGGCTTCTGTCTTCGGGTCCTTTTTCCACACACACTCACATACACTCACCCTTGCAGAATCTCTGAGGGCTTCTGATTCGCATCCATTTTACACACAAACCCACACTCTCACACACTTGCAGACTCTCTGGAGGGCTTCTGACTTATTGTACTTTTTACACACACATACACACACACTCTCACTCATACACTTGCAGAATCATTGGAGGGCTTCTGACTTCTTCTCCTTTTTACACACAAACACACACATACACACCATTGCAGAATCTCTAGAATGCTCCTGATTTGGTGGCCTTTTCACACACACAACCTTGCAGAATCTCTAGAGGGATTCTGATTTCGTGTCCTTTATACACACACACAAATCTTGGCAGAATCTCTTCAGGGCTTCTGACTTCGTGTTCCTTTAACACACACACACACAAACATAACGTTGCAGGATCTCTAGAGGACTTGTGACTTCGTGTACTTTTTACACACACGCAAACACATTTACACTCGTACCCTTGCAGAACTCTTTAGGGCTTCTGACGTCGTGTCCTTTTACACACACAAAAACCCACAGAGACTCACTCTTGCTAAATCTCTGGAGGGCTTCTGACATCGTGTCCTTTTAACACACACACACACACACACACACTCACACTCTTGCAGAATCTATGGAGGGCTTCTGACATAGTGTTCTTTTTACACACACACAACCTTACATAATATCTGCAGGGCTTCTGACTTCGTGTCCTTTTAACAAACACACACACACCCTTGCAGAATCTCTAGAGGGCTTCTGACTTCGTGTTCTTTTTCCACACACTCACACACTAACACCCTTGCCGAATATCTGGATGTCTTCTGACTTCGTGTTCTTTTTACACACACACACACACACACACACACAGACACACACTCACACACTTGTGAAATCTCTGCAGGGCTTCTGACTTTGTGTCCTTTTTACACACACACACACGCTTGCAGAATATCAGGAGGGCTACTGATTCGTGTTCTTTTTACACACTCACACACACAAATGCACAAACCTTTGCAGAATCTCTAGAGGGCTTCTGATTTCGTGTCCTTTTTAGACACACACACATACACACACGCCCTGGAAGAACTTCTGGAGCACTTCTGAATTTTGTCCTTTTTAAACACTCTCACCCACACACTCTTTTGAAGAATCTCTAGAGGGCTTCTGACTTCGTGTTCTCTTTACACACTCACACTCACACACCCTTACAGAATCTCTGGCCGCTTTACTTCGTGTCTTTTTACACACACACACACACACACACACACACACACACACCCTTGCTGAATCACTAGAGGACTTCTGATTTTGTTTTCTTTTACACACACACACTCACAATCATACCCTTGCAGAATCTCTAGAGGGCTTCTGACTTCGGGTCCTTTTTCCACACACACTCACCCTTGCAGAATCTCTGGAGGGCTTCTGATTCGCATCCATTTTACACACAAACCCACACTCTCACACACTTGCAGAATCTCTGGAGGGTTTCTGACTTCTTGTACTTTTTACACACACATTCACACACACTCACACTCATACACTTGCAGAATCATTGGAGGGCTTCTGTCTTCATCTCCTTTTTACACACAAACACACACATACACACCATTGCAGAATCTCTAGAATGCTCCTGATTTGGTGGCCTTTTCACACACACAACCTTGCAGAATCTCTAGAGGGATTCTGATTTCGTGTCCTTTATACACACACACAAATCTTGGCAGAATCTCTTCAGGGCTTCTGACTTCGTGTTCCTTTAACACACACACACAAACATAACGTTGCAGAATCTCTAGAGGACTTGTGACTTCGTATACTTTTTACACACACGCAAACACATTTACACTCATACCCTTGCAGAACTCTTTAGGGCTTCTGACGTCGTGTCCTTTTTACACACACAAAAACCCACACACACTCACTCTTTTGCTAAATCTCTGGAGGGCTTCTGACATCGTGTCCTTTTAACACACACAAACACACTCACACTCTTGCAGAATCTATGGAGGGCTTCTGACGTAGTGTTCTTTTTACACACACACACAACCTTACATAATATCTGCAGGGCTTCTGACTTCGTGTCCTTTTTACAAACACACACACACCTTTGCAGAATCTCTAGAGGGCTTCTGACTTCGTGTTCTTTTTCCACACACTCACACACTAACACCCTTGCAGAATTTCTGGATGTCTTCTGACTTCGTGTTCTTTTTGCACACACACACATACACACACACCCTGGAAGAACTTCTGGAGCACTTCTGAATTTTGTCCTTTTTAAACACTCTCACCCACACACTCTTTTGAAGAATCTCTAGAGGGCTTCTGACTTCGTGTTCTCTTTACACACTCACACACACAAATGCACAAACCTTTGCAGAATCTCTGGAGGGCTTCTGATTTTGTGTCCTTTTTAGACACACACACATGCACACACACCCTGGAAGAACTTCTGGAGCACTTCTGAATTTTGTCCTTTTTAAACACTCTCACCCACACACTCTGTTGAAGAATCTCTAGAGGGCTTCTGACTTCGTGTTCTTTTTGCACACTCACACACACAACCCTACAGAATCTCTGGCCGCTTTACTTCGTGTCTTTTTACACACACACACACACCCTTGCAGAATCACTAGAGGATTCTGATTTTGTTTTCTTTTACACACACACACACACACTCACAATCATACCCTTGCCGAATCTCTAGAGGGCTTCTGACTTCGGGTCCTTTTTCCACACACACTCACATACACTCACCCTTGCAGAATCTCGGAGGGCTTCTGATTCGCATCCATTTTACACACAAACCCACACTCTCACACACTTGCAGAATCTCTGGAGGGCTTCTGACTTCTTGTACTTTTTACACACACATACACACACACTCACACTCATACACTTGCAGAATCATTGGAGGGCTTCTGACTTCTCCTTTTTACACACAAACACACACATACACACCATTGCAGAATCTCTAGAATGCTCCTGATTTGGTGGCCTTTTCACACACACAACCTTGCAGAATCTCTAGAGGGATCCTGATTTCGTGTCCTTTATACACACACACAAATCTTGGCAGAATCTCTTCAGGGCTTCTGACTTCGTGTTCCTTTAACACACACACACAAACATAACGTTGCAGAATCTCTAGAGGACTTGTGACTTCGTGTACTTTTTACACACACGCAAACACATTTACACTCATACCCTTGCAGAACTCTTTAGGGCTTCTGACGTCGTGTCCTTTTTACACACACAAAAACCCACACACACTCACTCTTTTGGTAAATGTCTGGAGGGCTTCTGACATCGTGTCCTTTTAACACACACACACACACACTCATACTCTTGCAGAATCTATGGAGGGCTTCTGACGTAGTGTTCTTTTTACACACACACAACCTTACATAATATCTGCAGGGCTTCTGACTTCGTGTCCTTTTTACAAACACACACACACCCTTGCAGAATCTCTAGAGGGCTTCTGACTTCGTGTTCTTTTTCCACACACTCACACACTAACACCCTTGCAGAATCTCTGGATGTCTTCTGATTTCGTGTTCTTTTTACACACACACACATACACACACACCCTGGAAGAACGTCTGGAGCACTTCTGAATTTTGTCCTTTTTAAACACTCTCTCCCACACACTCTGTTGAAGAATCTCTAGAGGGCTTCTTACTTCGTGTTCTTTTTACACACTCACACACACAAATGCACAAACCTTTGCAGAATCTCTGGAGTGCTTCTGATTTCGTGTCCTTTTTAGACACACACACATACACACAGACCCTGGAAGAACTTCTGGAACACTTCTGAATTTTTGTCCTTTTTAAACACTCTCACCCACACACTCTGTTGAAGAATCTCTAGAGGGCTTCTGACTTCGTGTTCTTTTTACACACTCACACACACACACCCTTACAGAATCTCTGGCCGCTTTACTTCGTTTCTTTTTACACACACACACACACACACACACACACACTTTCAGAATCACTAGAGGGCTTCTGATTTTGTTTTCTTTTACACACACACACACTCACAATCATACCCTTGCAGAATCTCTGGAGGGCTTCTGAATCGCATCCATTTTACACACAAACCCACACTCTCACACACTTGCAGAATCTCTGGAGGGCTTCTGACTTATTGTACTTTTTACACACACACTCACACTCACACACTTGCAGAATCATTGGAGGGCTTCTGACTTCTTCTCCTTTTTACACACAAACACACACATACACACCATTGCAGAATCTCTAGAATGCTCCTGATTTGGTGGCTTTTTCACACACACAACCTTGCAGAATCTCTAGAGGGATTCTGATTTCGTGTCCTTTATGCACACACACACAAATCTTGGCAGAATCTCTTCAGGGATTCTGACTTCGTGTTCCTTTAAAACACACACACAATCATAACGTTGCAGAATCTCTAGAGGACTTGTGGCTTCGTGTACTTTTTACACACACGCAAACACATTTACACTCGTACCCTTGCAGAAATCTTTAGGGCTTCTGACGTCGTGTCCTTTTTACACACACAAAATCCACACACACACTCACTTGTTTGCTAAATCTCTGGAGGGCTTCTGACATCGTGTCCTTTTAACACACACACACACACACACACACACACTCACACTCTTGCAGAATCTATGGATGGCTTCTGACGTAGTGTTCTTTTTACACACACACACACACACACACCCTTGTGAAATCTCTGGAGGGCTTCTGACGTCGTGGCCTTTTTACACACACTCACAACCTTGCAGAATCTCTGGAGGGATTCTGACCTCGTGTCATTTTTACACACACACACACCCTTGCAGAATGTATGGAGGGCTTCTGACGTAGTGTTCTTTTTACACACACACAACCTTACATAATATCTGCAGGGCTTCTGACATCGTGTCCTTTTAACACACACACACACTCACACTCTTGCAGAATTTATGGAGGGCTTCTGACGTTGTGTTCTTTTTACACACACACAACCTTACATAATATCTGCAGGGCTTCTGACTTCTTGTCCTTTTTACAAACACACACACACCCTTGCAGAATCTCTAGAGGGGTTCTGACTTCGTGTTCTTTTCCTACACACTCACACACTAACACCCTTGCAGAATCTCTGGATATCCTCTGACTTCGTGTTCTTTTTACACACACACACATACACACACACCCTGGAAGAACTTCTGGAGCACTTCTGAATTTTGTCCTTTTTAAACATCTCACCCACACACTCTGTTGAAGAATCTCTAGAGGGCTTCTGATTTCGTGTTCTTTTTACACACTCACACACACACACCCTTACAGTATCTCTGGCCGCTTTACTTCGTGTCTTTTTACACACACACACACACACACACACACACACACCCTTGCAGAATCACTAGAGGACTTCTGATTTTGTTTTCTTTTACACACACTCACACACTCACAATCATACCCTTGCAGAATCTCCAGAGGGCTTCTGACTTCGGGTCCTTTTTCCACACACACTCACATACACTCACCCTTGCAGAATCTCTGGAGGGCTTCTGATTCGCATCCATTTTACACACAAACCCACACTCTCACACACTTGCAGAATCTCTGGAGGGCTTCTGACTTCTTGTACTTTTTACACACACATACACACACACTCACACTCATACACTTGCAGAATCATTGGAGGGCTTCTGACTTCTTCTCCTTTTTACACACAAACACACACATACACACCATTGCAGAATCTCTAGAATGCTCCTGATTTAGTGGCCTTTTCACACACACAACCTTGCAGAATCTCTAGAGGGATTCTGATTTCGTGTCCTTTATACACAAACACAAATCTTGGCAGAATCTCTTCAGGGCTTCTGACTTCGTGTTCCTTTAACACACACACACACAAACATAACGTTGCAGAATCTCGAGAGGACTTGTGGCTTCGTGTAATTTTTACACACACGCAAACACATTTACACTCGTACCCTTGCAGAACTCTTTAGGGCTTCTGACGTCGTGTCCTTTTTACACACACAAAAACCCACACACACTCACTCTTTTGGTAAATGTCTGGAGGGCTTCTGACATCGTGTCCTTTTAACACACACACACACACACTCATACTCTTGCAGAATCTATGGAGGGCTTCTGACGTAGTGTTCTTTTTACACACACACAACCTTACATAATATCTGCAGGGCTTCTGACTTCGTGTCCTTTTTACAAACACACACACACCCTTGCAGAATCTCTAGAGGGCTTCTGACTTCGTGTTCTTTTTCCACACACTCACACACTAACACCCTTGCAGAATCTCTGGATGTCTTCTGATTTCGTGTTCTTTTTACACACACACACATACACACACACCCTGGAAGAACGTCTGGAGCACTTCTGAATTTTGTTCTTTTTAAACACTCTCTCCCACACACTCTGTTGAAGAATCTCTAGAGGGCTTCTTACTTCGTGTTCTTTTTACACACTCACACACACAAATGCACAAACCTTTGCAGAATCTCTGGAGTGCTTCTGATTTCGTGTCCTTTTTAGACACACACACATACACACAGACCCTGGAAGAACTTCTAGAGCACTTCTGAATTTTTGTCCTTTTTAAACACTCTCACCCACACACTCTGTTGAAGAATCTCTAGAGGGCTTCTGACTTCGTGTTCTTTTTACACACTCACACACACACACCCTTACAGAATCTCTGGCCGCTTTACTTCGTTTCTTTTTGCACACACACACACACACACACACACACATTTGCGGAATCACTAGAGGGCTTCTGATTTTGTTTTCTTTTACACACACACACACTCACAATCATACCCTTGCAGAATCTCTGGAGGGCTTCTGAATCGCATCCATTTTACACACAAACCCACACTCTCACACTCTTGCAGAATCTCTGGAGGGCTTCTGACTTATTGTACTTTTTACACACACACTCACACTCACACACTTGCAGAATCATTGGAGGGCTTCTGACTTCTTCTCCTTTTTACACACAAACACACACATACACACCATTGCAGAATCTCTAGAATGCTCCTGATTTGGTGGCTTTTTCACACACACAACCTTGCAGAATCTCTAGAGGGATTCTGATTTCGTGTCCTTTATGCACACACACACAAATCTTGGCAGAATCTCTTCAGGGATTCTGACTTCGTGTTCCTTTAAAACACACACACAATCATAACGTTGCAGAATCTCTAGAGGACTTGTGGCTTCGTGTACTTTTTACACACACGCAAACACATTTACACTCGTACCCTTGCAGAAATCTTTAGGGCTTCTGACGTCGTGTCCTTTTTACACACACAAAATCCACACACACACTCACTTTTTTGCTAAATCTCTGGAGGGCTTCTGACATCGTGTCCTTTTAACACACACACACACACACACACACTCACACTCTTGCAGAATCTATGGATGGCTTCTGACGTAGTGTTCTTTTTACACACACACACACACACACACACACCCTTGTGAAATCTCTGGAGGGCTTCTGACGTCGTGGCCTTTTTACACACACTCACAACCTTGCAGAATCTCTGGAGGGATTCTGACCTCGTGTCATTTTTACACACACACACACCCTTGCAGAATGTATGGAGGGCTTCTGACGTAGTGTTCTTTTTACACACACACAACCTTACATAATATCTGCAGGGCTTCTGACATCGTGTCCTTTTAACACACACACACACACACTCACACTCTTGCAGAATTTATGGAGGGCTTCTGACGTTGTGTTCTTTTTACACACACACAACCTTACATAATATCTGCAGGGCTTCTGACTTCTTGTCCTTTTTACAAACACACACACACCCTTGCAGAATCTCTAGAGGGGTTCTGACTTCGTGTTCTTTTCCTACACACTCACACACTAACACCCTTGCAGAATCTCTGGATATCCTCTGACTTCGTGTTCTTTTTACACACACACACATACACACACACCCTGGAAGAACTTCTGGAGCACTTCTGAATTTTGTCCTTTTTAAACATCTCACCCACACACTCTGTTGAAGAATCTCTAGAGGGCTTCTGATTTCGTGTTCTTTTTACACACTCACACACACACACCCTTACAGTATCTCTGGCCGCTTTACTTCGTGTCTTTTTACACACACACACACACACACACACACACCCTTGCAGAATCACTAGAGGACTTCTGATTTTGTTTTCTTTTACACACACTCACACACTCACAATCATACCCTTGCAGAATCTCCAGAGGGCTTCTGACTTCGGGTCCTTTTTCCACACACACTCACATACACTCACCCTTGCAGAATCTCTGGAGGGCTTCTGATTCGCATCCATTTTACACACAAACCCACACTCTCACACACTTGCAGAATCTCTGGAGGGCTTCTGACTTCTTGTACTTTTTTACACACACATACACACACACTCACACTCATACACTTGCAGAATCATTGGAGGGCTTCTGACTTCTTCTCCTTTTTACACACAAACACACACATACACACCATTGCAGAATCTCTAGAATGCTCCTGATTTAGTGGCCTTTTCACACACACAACCTTGCAGAATCTCTAGAGGGATTCTGATTTCGTGTCCTTTATACACAAACACAAATCTTGGCAGAATCTCTTCAGGGCTTCTGACTTCGTGTTCCTTTAACACACACACACACAAACATAACGTTGCAGAATCTCGAGAGGACTTGTGGCTTCGTGTACTTTTTACACACACGCAAACACATTTACACTCGTACCCTTGCAGAACTCTTTAGGGCTTCTGACGTCGTGTCCTTTTTACACACACAAAAACCCACACACACTCACTCTTTTGCTAAATCTCTGGAGGGCTTCTGACATCGTGTCCTTTTAACACACACACACACACACACACACACTCTTGCAGAATCTATGGAGGGCTTCTGACGTAGTGTTCTTTTTACACACACACAACCTTACATAATATCTGCAGGGCTTCTGACTCCATGTCCTTTTTACAAACACACACACACCCTTGCAGAATCTCTAGAGGGCTTCTGACTTCGTGTTCTTTTTCCACACACTCACACACTAACACCCTTGCAGAATATCTGGATGTCTTCTAACTTCGTGTTCTTTTTACACACACACACACACACACTCACACACTCACACCCTTGTGAAATCTCTGGAGGGCTTCTGACGTCGTGTCCTTTTTACGCACACTCACAACCTTGCAGAATATCTGGAGGGATTCTGACGTCGTGTCCTTTTTACACACACACACACACCCTTGCAGAATATCTGGAGGGCTACGGATTCGTGTTCTTTTTACACACTCACACACACAAATGCACAAACCTTTGAAGAATCTCTGGAGGGCTTCTGATTTCGTGTCCTTTTTAGACACACAGACATACACACACACCCTGGAAGAACTTCTGGAGCACTTCTGAATTTTGTCCTTTTTAAACACTCTCACCCACACACTCTGTTGAAGAATCTCTAGAGGGCTTCTGATTTCGTGTTCTTTTACACACTCACACACACACACCCTTACAGCATCTCTGGCCGCTTTACTTCGTGTCTTTTTACACACACACACACACACACACACACACACCCTTGCAGAATCACTAGAGGACTTCTGATATCGTTTTCTTTTACACACACATAAACACACACACACACTCACAATCATACCCTTTCAGAATCTCTAGAGGGCTTCTGACTTCGGGTCCTTTTTCCACACACACTCACATACACTCACCCTTGCAGAATCTCTGGAGGGCTTCTGATTCACATCCATTTTACACACAAACCCACACTCTCACACACTTGCAGAATCTCTGGAGGGTTTCTGACTTCTTGTACTTTTTACACACACATACACACACACTCACACTCATACACTTGCAGAATCATTGGAGGGCTTCTGACTTCTTCTCCTTTTTACACACAAACACACACATACACACCATTGCAGAATCTCTAGAATGCTCCTGATTTGGTGGCTTTTTCACACACACAACCTTGCAGAATCTCTAGAGGGATTCTGATTTCGTGTCCTTTATACACAAACACAAATCTTGGCAGAATCTCTTCAGGGCTTCTGACTTCGTGTTCCTTTAACACACACACACACAAACATAACGTTGCAGAATCTCGAGAGGACTTGTGGCTTCGTGTACTTTTTACACACACGCAAACACATTTACACTCGTACCCTTGCAGAATCTATGGAGGGCTTCTGACGTCGTGTCCTTTTTACACACACAAAAACCCACACACACTCACTCTTTTGCTAAATCTCTGGAGGGCTTCTGACATCGTGTCCTTTTAACACACACACACACACACACTCACACTTTTGCAGAATCTATGGAGGGCTTCTGACGTAGTGTTCTTTTTACACACACACAACCTTACATAATATCTGCAGGGCTTCTGACTTCGTGTCTTTTTTACACACACTCGCAACCTTGCAGAATCTCTGGAGGTATTCTGACGTCGTGTACTTTTTACACACACACACACACACACACACACACACACCCTTGCAGAATATCTGGAGGGCTACTGATTCGTGTTCTTTTTACACACTCACACACACAAATGCACAAACCTTTGCAGAATCTCTGGAGGGCTTCTGATTTCGTGTCCTTTTTAGACACACACACATACACACACACCCTGGAAGAACTTCTGGAGCACTTCTGAATTTTGTCCTTTTTAAACACTCTCACCCACACACTCTGTAGAAGGATCTCTAGAGGGCTTCTGACTTCGTGTTCTATTTACACACTCACACACACACACCCTTACAGCATCTCTGGCCGCTTTACTTCGTGTCTTTTTACACACACACACACACACATACACACACACACACACACCCTTGCAGAATCACTAGAGGACTTCTGATTTTGTTTTCTTTTACACACACACAAACACACACACACACTCACAATCATACCCTTTCAGAATCTCTAGAGGGCTTCTGACTTCGGGTCCTTTTTCCACACACACTCACATACACTCACCCTTGCAGAATCCCGGAGGGCTTCTGATTCGCATCCATTTTACACACAAACCCACACTCTCACACACTTGCAGAATCTCTGGAGGGTTTCTGACTTCTTGTACTTTTTACACTCACATACACACACACTCACACTCATACACTTGCAGAATCATTGGAGGGCTTCTGACTTCTCCTTTTTACACACAAACACACACATACACACCATTGCAGAATCTCTAGAATGCTCCTGATTTGGTGGCCTTTTAACACACACAACCTTGCAGAATCTCTAGAGGGATCCTGATTTCGTGTCCTTTATACACACACACAAATCTTGGCAGAATCTCTTCAGGGCTTCTGACTTCGTGTTCCTTTAACACACACACACAAACATAACGTTGCAGAATCTCTAGAGGACTTGTGACTTCGTGTACTTTTTACACACACGCAAACACATTTACACTCATACCCTTGCAGAACTCTTTAGGGCTTCTGACGTCGTGTCCTTTTTACACACACAAAAACCCACACACACTCACTCTTTTGGTAAATGTCTGGAGGGCTTCTGACATCGTGTCCTTTTAACACACACACACACACACACACTCATACTCTTGCAGAATCTATGGAGGGCTTCTGACGTAGTGTTCTTTTTACACACACACAACCTTACATAATATCTGCAGGGCTTCTGACTTCGTGTCCTTTTTACAAACACACACACACCCTTGCAGAATCTCTAGAGGGCTTCTGACTTCGTGTTCTTTTTCCACACACTCACACACTAACACCCTTGCAGAATCTCTGGATGTCTTCTGATTTCGTGTTCTTTTTACACACACACACATACACACACACCCTGGAAGAACTTCTGGAGCACTTCTGAATTTTGTCCTTTTTAAACACTCTCTCCCACACACTCTGTTGAAGAATCTCTAGAGGGCTTCTTACTTCGTGTTCTTTTTACACACTCACACACACAAATGCACAAACCTTTGCAGAATCTCTGGAGTGCTTCTGATTTCGTGTCCTTTTTAGACACACACACATACACACAGACCCTGGAAGAACTTCTGGAGCACTTCTGAATTTTTGTCCTTTTTAAACACTCTCACCCACACACTCTGTTGAGGAATCTCTAGAGGGCTTCTGACTTCGTGTTCTTTTTACACACTCACACACACACACCCTTACAGAATCTCTGGCCGCTTTACTTCGTTTCTTTTTGCACACACACACACACACACACACACTTGCAGAATCACTAGAGGGCTTCTGATTTTGTTTTCTTTTACACACACACACACTCACAATCATACCCTTGCAGAATCTCTGGAGGGCTTCTGAATCGCATCCATTTTACACACAAACCCACACTCTCACACACTTGCAGAATCTCTGGAGGGCTTCTGACTTATTGTACTTTTTACACACACACTCACACTCACACACTTGCAGAATCATTGGAGGGCTTCTGACTTCTTCTCCTTTTTACACACAAACACACACATACACACCATTGCAGAATCTCTAGAATGCTCCTGATTTGGTGGCTTTTTCACACACACAACCTTGCAGAATCTCTAGAGGGATTCTGATTTCGTGTCCTTTATGCACACACACACAAATCTTGGCAGAATCTCTTCAGGGATTCTGACTTCGTGTTCCTTTAAAACACACACACAATCATAACGTTGCAGAATCTCTAGAGGACTTGTGGCTTCGTGTACTTTTTACACACACGCAAACACATTTACACTCGTACCCTTGCAGAAATCTTTAGGGCTTCTGACGTCGTGTCCTTTTTACACACACAAAATCCACACACACACTCACTTGTTTGCTAAATCTCTGGAGAGCTTCTGACATCGTGTCCTTTTAACACACACACACACACACACACTCACACTCTTGCAGAATCTATGGATGGCTTCTGATTTCGTGTTCTTTTTACACACTCACACACACACACCCTTACAGAATCTCTGGCCGCTTTACTTCGTGTCTTTTTACACACACACACACACACACACACACACCCTTGCAGAATCACTAGAAGACTTCTGATTTTGTTTTCTTTTACACACACTCACACACTCACAATCATACCCTTGCAGAATCTCCAGAGGGCTTCTGACTTCGGGTCCTTTTTCCACACACACTCACATACACTCACCCTTGCAGAATCTCTGGAGGGCTTCTGATTCGCATCCATTTTACACACAAACCCACACTCTCACACACTTGCAGAATCTCTGGAGGGCTTCTGACTTCTTTTACTTTTTACACACACATACACACACACTCATACACTTGCAGAATCATTGGAGGGCTTCTGACTTCTTCTCCTTTTTACACACAAACACACACATACACACCATTGCAGAATCTCTAGAATGCTCCTGATTTAGTGGCCTTTTCACACACACAACCTTGCAGAATCTCTAGAGGGATTCTGATTTCGTGTCCTTTATACACAAACACAAATCTTGGCAGAATCTCTTCAGGGCTTCTGACTTCGTGTTCCTTTAACACACACACACACAAACATAACGTTGCAGAATCTCTAGAGGACTTGTGGCTTCGTGTACTTTTTACACACACGCAAACACATTTACACTCGTACCCTTGCAGAACTCTTTAGGGCTTCTGACGTCGTGTCCTTTTTACACACACAAAAACCCACACACACTCACTCTTTTGCTAAATCTTTGGAGGGCTTCTGACATCGTGTCCTTTTAACACACACACACACACACACACACACACACTCTTGCAGAATCTATGGAGGGCTTCTGACGTAGTGTTCTTTTTACACACACACAACCTTACATAATATCTGCAGGGCTTCTGACTCCATGTCCTTTTTACAAACACACACACACCCTTGCAGAATCTCTAGAGGGCTTCTGACTTCGTGTTCTTTTTCCACACACTCACACACTAACACCCTTGCAGAATATCTGGATGTCTTCTAACTTCGTGTTCTTTTTACACACACACACACACACTCACACACTCACACCCTTGTGAAATCTCTGGAGGGCTTCTGACGTCGTGTCCTTTTTACGCACACTCACAACCTTGCAGAATCTCTGGAGGGATTCTGACGTCGTGTCCTTTTTACACACACACACACACCCTTGCAGAATATCTGGAGGGCTACGGATTCGTGTTCTTTTTACACACTCACAAACACAAATGCACAAACCTTTGAAGAATCTCTGGAGGGCTTCTGATTTCGTGTCCTTTTTAGACACACAGACATACACACACACCCTGGAAGAACTTCTGGAGCACTTCTGAATTTTGTCCTTTTTAAACACTCTCACCCACACACTCTGTTGAAGAATCTCTAGAGGGCTTCTGATTTCGTGTTCTTTTACACACTCACACACACACACCCTTACAGCATCTCTGGCCGCTTTACTTCGTGTCTTTTTACACACACACACACACACACACCCTTGCAGAATCACTAGAGGACTTCTGATTTCGTTTTCTTTTACACACACATAAACACACACACACACACTCACAATCATACCCTTTCAGAATCTCTAGAGGGCTTCTGACTTCGGGTCCTTTTTCCACACACACTCACATACACTCACCCTTGCAGAATCTCTGGAGGGCTTCTGATTCACATCCATTTTACACACAAACCCACACTCTCACACACTTGCAGAATCTCTGGAGGGTTTCTGACTTCTTGTACTTTTTACACACACATACACACACACTCACACTCATACACTTGCAGAATCATTGGAGGGCTTCTGACTTCTTCTCCTTTTTACACACAAACACACACATACACACCATTGCAGAATCTCTAGAATGCTCCTGATTTGGTGGCCTTTTCACACACACAACCTTGCAGAATCTCTAGAGGGATTCTGATTTCGTGTCCTTTATACACAAACCCAAATCTTGGCAGAATCTCTTCAGGGCTTCTGACTTCGTGTTCCTTTAACACACACACACACACAAACATAACGTTGCAGAATCTCGAGAGGACTTGTTGCTTCGTGTACTTTTTACACACACGCAAACACATTTACACTCGTACCCTTGCAGAACTCTTTAGGGCTTCTGACGTCGTGTCCTTTTTACACACACAAAAACCCAAACACACTCACTCTTTTGCTAAATCTCTGGAGGGCTTCTGACATCGTGTCCTTTTAACACACACACACACACACACTCACACTTTTGCAGAATCTATGGAGGGCTTCTGACGTAGTGTTCTTTTTACACACACACAACCTTACATAATATCTGCAGGGCTTCTGACTTCGTGTCTTTTTTACACACACTCGCAACCTTGCAGAATCTCTGGAGGTATTCTGACGTCGTGTACTTTTTACACACACACACACACACACACACACACACACACCCTTGCAGAATATCTGGAGGGCTACTGATTCGTGTTCTTTTTACACACTCACACACACAAATGCACAAACCTTTGCAGAATCTCTGGAGGGCTTCTGATTTCGTGTCCTTTTTAGACACACACACATACACACACACCCTGGAAGAACTTCTGGAGCACTTCTGAATTTTGTCCTTTTTAAACACTCTCACCCACACACTCTGTTGAAGAATCTCTAGAGGGCTTCTGACTTCGTGTTCTATTTACACACTCACACACACACACCCTTACAGCATCTCTGGCCGCTTTACTTCGTGTCTTTTTACACACACACACACACACACACACACACACACACCCTTGCAGAATCACTAGAGGACTTCTGATTTTGTTTTCTTTTACACACACACAAACACACACACACACTCACAATCATACCCTTTCAGAATCTCTAGAGGGCTTCTGACTTCGGGTCCTTTTTCCACACACACTCACATACACTCACCCTTGCAGAATCCCGGAGGGCTTCTGATTCGCATCCATTTTACACACAAACCCACACTCTCACACACTTGCAGAATCTCTGGAGGGTTTCTGACTTCTTGTACTTTTTACACTCACATACACACACACTCACACTCATACACTTGCAGAATCAATGGAGGGCTTCTGACTTCTTCTCCTTTTTATACACAAACACACATACACACCATTGCAGAATCTCTAGAATGCTCCTGATTTGGTGGCCTTTTCACACACACAACCTTGCAGAATCTCTAGAGGGATTCTGATTTCGTGTCCTTTATACACACACACAAATCTTGGCAGAATCTCTTCAGGTCTTCTGACTTCGTGTTCCTTTAACACACCCACACAAACATAACGTTGCAGAATCTCTAGAGGACTTGTGGCTTCGTGTACATTTTACACACACGCAAACACATTTACACTCGTACCCTTGCAGAACTCTTTAGGGCTTCTGACATCGTGTCCTTTTTACACACACAAAATCCCACACACACTCACTCTTTTGCTAAATCTCTGGAGGGCTTCTGACATCGTGTCCTTTTAACACACACACACACACACACACACTCACACTCTTGCAGAATCTATGGAGGGCTTTTGACGTAGTGTTCTTTTTACACACACACAATCTTACATAATATCTGCTGGGCTTCTGACTTCGTGTCTCTTTTACACACACTCACAACCTTGCAGAATCTCTGGAGGGATTCTGACGTCGTGTCCTTTTTACACACACACACACACACACACACCCTTGCAGAATATCTGGAGGGCTACTGATTCGTGTTCTTTTTACACACTCACACACACAAATGCACAAACCTTGCAGAATCCCTGGAGGTCTTCTGATTTCGTGTCCTTTTTAGACACACACACATACACACACACCCTAGAAGAACTTCTGAATTTTGTCCTTTTTAAACACTCTCACCCACACACTCTGTTGAAGAATCTCTAGAGGTCTTCTGACTTCGTGTTCTTTTTACACACTCACAAACACACACACACTTACAGAATCTCTGGCCGCTTTACTTCGTGTCTTTTTACACACACACACACACACACACACACACACCCTTGCAGAATCACTAGAGGACTTCTGATTTTGTTTTCTTTTTCACACACACACACACTCACAATCATACCCTTGCAAAATCTCTAGAGGGCTTCTGACTTCGGGTCCTTTTTCCACACACACTCACCTTTGCAGAATGTCTGGAGGGCTTCTGACTTCTTGTACTTTTTACACACACATACACACACACTCACACTCATACACTTGCAGAATCATTGGAGGGCTTCTGACTTCTTCTCCTTTTTACACACAAACACACACATACACACCATTGCAGATTCTCTAGAATGCTCCTGATTTGGTGGCCTTTTCACACACACAACCTTGCAGAATCTCTAGAGGGATTCTGATTTCGTGTCCTTTATACACACACAAAAATCTTGGCAGAATCTCTTCAGGGCTTCTGACTTCGTGTTCCTTTAACACACACACACAAACATAACGTTGCAGAATCTCTAGAGGACTTGTGGCTTCGTGTACTTTTTACACACACGCAAACACATTTACACTCGTACCCTTGCAGAACTCTTTAGGGCTTCTGACGTTGTGTCCTTTTTACACACACAAAAACCCACACACACTCACTCTTTTGCTAAATCTCTGGAGGGCTTCTGACATCGTGTCCTTTTAACACACACACACACACACACACTCACACTCTTGCAGAATCTATGGAGGGCTTCTGACGTAGTGTTCTTTTTACACACACACAACCTTACATAATATCTGCAGGGCTTCTGACTCCATGTCCTTTTTACAAACACACACACACCCTTGCAGAATCTCTAGAGGGCTTCTGACTTCGTGTTCTTTTTCCACACACTCACACACTAACACCCTTGCAGAATCTCTGGATGTCTTCTGACTTCGTGTTCTTTTTGCACACACACACATACACACACACACACACACACACACACACACACACCCTTGTGAAATCTCCGGAGGGCTTCTGACGTCGTGTCCTTTTTACACACACTCACAACCTTGCAGAATCTCTGGAGGGATTCTGACGTCGTGTCCTTTTTACACACACACACACCCTTGCAGATTATCTGGAGGGCTACTGATTCGTGTCCTTTTTACACACTCACACACACAAATGCACAAACCTTTGAAGAATCTCTGGAGGGCTTCTGATTTCGTGTCCTTTTTAGACACACACACATACACACACGCCCTGGAAGAACTTCTGGAGCACTTCTGAATTTTGTCCTTTTTAAACACTCTCACCCACAACACTCTTTTGTAGAATCTCTAGAGGGCTTCTGACTTCGTGTTCTTTTTACAAACTCACACACACACACCCTTACAGAATCTCTGGCCGCTTTACTTCGTGTCTTTTTACACACACACACACACACACACACACACACACACACACACACACCCTTGCAGAATCACTAGAGGACTTCTGATTTTGTTTTTTTTTTACACACACACACTCACAATCATACCCTTGCAGAATCTCTAGAGGGCTTCTGACTTCGGGTCCTTTTTCCACACACACTCACCCTGGCAGAATCTCTGGAGGGCTTCTGATTCGCATCCATTTTACACACAAACCCACACTCTCACACTCTTGCAGAATCTCTGGAGGGTTTCTGATTTCTTGTACTTTTTACACTCACATACACACACACTCACACTCATACACTTGCAGAATCATTGGAGGGCTTCTGACTCCTTCTCCTTTTTACACACAAACACACACACACACACCATTGCAGAATCTCTAGAATGCTCCTGATTTGGTGGCCTTTTCACACACACAACCTTGCAGAATCTCTAGAGGGATTCTGATTTCGTGTCCTTTATACACACACACAAATCTTGGCAGAATCTTTTCAGGGCTTGTGACTTCGTGTTCCTTTAAGACACACACACAAACATAACGTTGCAGAATCTCTAGAGGACTTGTGACTTCGTGTACTTTTTACACACACGCAAACACATTTACACTCGTACCCTTGCAGAACACTTTAGGGCTTCTGACGTCGTGTCCTTTTTACACAGACAAAAACCCACACACACTCACTCTTTTGCTAAATCTCTGGAGGGCTTCTGACATCGTGTCCTTTTAACACACACAAACACACTCACACTCTTGCAGAATCTATGGAGGGCTTCTGACGTAGTGTTCTTTTTACACACACACACAACCTTACATAATATCTGCAGGGCTTCTGACTTCGTGTCCTTTTTACAAACACACACACACCCTTGCAGAATCTCTAGAGGGCTTCTGACTTCGTGTTCTTTTTCCACACACTCACACACTAACACCCTTGCAGAATCTCTGGATGTCTTCTGACTTCGTGTTCTTTTTACACACACACACACACACACACACACACACACACTCACACCCTTGTGAAATCTCCGGAGGGCTTCTGACGTCGTGTCCTTTTTACACACACTCACAACCTTGCAGAATCTCTGGAGGGATTCTGACGTCGTGTCCTTTTTACACACACACACACCCTTGCAGAATATCTGGAGGGCTACGGATTCGTGTTCTTTTTACACACTCACACACACAAATGCACAAACCTTTGAAGAATCTCTGGAGGGCTTCTGATTTCGTGTCCTTTTTAGACACACACACATACACACACGCCCTGGAAGAACTTCTGGAGCACTTCTGAATTTTGTCCTTTTTAAACACTCTCACCCACACACTCTGTTGAAGAATCTCTAGAGGGCTTCTGACTTCGTGTTCTTTTTACAAACTCACACACACACACCCTTACAGAATCTCTGGCCGCTTTACTTCGTTTCTTTTTGCACACACACACACACACACACACACACACACACCCTTGCAGAATCACTAGAGGACTTCTGATTTTGTTTTTTTTTACACACACACACTCACAATCATACCCTTGCAGAATCTCTAGAGGGCTTCTGACTTCGGGTCCTTTTTCCACACACACTCACCCTGGCAGAGTCTCTGGAGGGCTTCTGATTCGCATCCATTTTACACACAAACCCACACTCTCACACTCTTGCAGAATCTCTGGAGGGTTTCTGACTTCTTGTACTTTTTACACTCACATACACACACACTCACACTCATACACTTGCAGAATCATTGGAGGGCTTCTGACTCCTTCTCCTTTTTACACACAAACACACACATACACACCATTGCAGAATCTCTAGAATGCTCCTGATTTGGTGGCCTTTTCACACACACAACCTTGCAGAATCTCTAGAGGGATTCTGATTTCGTGTCCTTTATACACACACACAAATCTTGGCAGAATCTTTTCAGGGCTTCTGACTTCGTGTTCCTTTAACACACACACACACACAAACATAACGTTGCAGAATCTCGAGAGGACTTGTTGCTTCGTGTACTTTTTACACACACGCAAACACATTTACACTCGTACCCTTGCAGAACTCTTTAGGGCTTCTGACGTCGTGTCCTTTTTACACACACAAAAACCCAAACACACTCACTCTTTTGCTAAATCTCTGGAGGGCTTCTGACATCGTGTCCTTTTAACACACACACACACACACTCACACTTTTGCAGAATCTATGGAGGGCTTCTGACGTAGTGTTCTTTTTACACACACACAACCTTACATAATATCTGCAGGGCTTCTGACTTCGTGTCTTTTTTACACACACTCGCAACCTTGCAGAATCTCTGGAGGTATTCTGACGTCGTGTACTTTTTACACACACACACACACACACACACACACACACCCTTGCAGAATATCTGGAGGGCTACTGATTCGTGTTCTTTTTACACACTCACACACACAAATGCACAAACCTTTGCAGAATCTCTGGAGGGCTTCTGATTTCGTGTCCTTTTTAGACACACACACATACACACACACCCTGGAAGAACTTCTGGAGCACTTCTGAATTTTGTCCTTTTTAAACACTCTCACCCACACACTCTGTTGAAGAATCTCTAGAGGGCTTCTGACTTCGTGTTCTATTTACACACTCACACACACACACCTTTACAGCATCTCTGGCCGCTTTACTTCGTGTCTTTTTACACACACACACACACACACACACACACACACACACACACACCCTTGCAGAATCACTAGAGGACTTCTGATTTTGTTTTCTTTTACGCACACACAAACACACACACACACTCACAATCATACCCTTTCAGAATCTCTAGAGGGCTTCTGACTTCGGGTCCTTTTTCCACACACACTCACATACACTCACCCTTGCAGAATCCCGGAGGGCTTCTGATTCGCATCCATTTTACACACAAACCCACACTCTCACACACTTGCAGAATCTCTGGAGCGTTTCTGACTTCTTGTACTTTTTACACTCACATACACACACACTCACACTCATACACTTGCAGAATCATTGGAGGGCTTCTGACTTCTTCTCCTTTTTACACACAAACACACACATACACACCATTGCAGAATCTCTAGAATGCTCCTGATTTGGTGGCCTTTTCACACACATAACCTTGCAGAATCTCTAGAGGGATTCTGATTTCGTGTCCTTTATACACACACACAAATCTTGGCAGAATCTCTTCAGGGCATCTGACTTCGTGTTCCTTTAACACACACACACAAACATAACGTTGCAGAATCTCTAGAGGACTTGTGACTTCGTGTACTTTTTACACACACGCAAACACATTTACACTCGTACCCTTGCAGAACACTTTAGGGCTTCTGACGTCGTGTCCTTTTTACACAGACAAAAACCCACACACACTCACTCTTTTGCTAAATCTCTGGAGGGCTTCTGACATCGTGTCCTTTTAACACACACAAACACACTCACACTCTTGCAGAATCTATGGAGGGCTTCTGACGTAGTGTTCTTTTTACACACACACTCACACACTCACACCCTTGTGAAATCTCTGGAGGGCTTCTGACGTCGTGTCCTTTTTACGCACACTCACAACCTTGCAGAATCTCTGGAGGGATTCTGACGTCGTGTCCTTTTTACACACACACACACACCCTTGCAGAATATCTGGAGGGCTACGGATTCGTGTTCTTTTTACACACTCACACACACAAATGCACAAACCTTTGAAGAATCTCTGGAGGGCTTCTGATTTCGTGTCCTTTTTAGACACACAGACATACACACACACCCTGGAAGAACTTCTGGAGCATTTCTGAATTTTGTCCTTTTTAAACACTCTCACCCACACACTCTGTTGAAGAATCTCTAGAGGGCTTCTGATTTCGTGTTCTTTTACACACTCACACACACACACCCTTACAGCATCTCTGGCCGCTTTACTTCGTGTCTTTTTACACACACACACACACACACACACACACACACACACCCTTGCAGAATCACTAGAGGACTTCTGATTTCGTTTTCTTTTACACACACATAAACACACACACACACACTCACAATCATACCCTTTCAGAATCTCTAGAGGGCTTCTGACTTCGGGTCCTTTTTCCACACACACTCACATACACTCACCCTTGCAGAATCTCTGGAGGGCTTCTGATTCACATCCATTTTACACACAAACCCACACTCTCACACACTTGCAGAATCTCTGGAGGGTTTCTGACTTCTTGTACTTTTTACACACACATACACACACACTCACACTCATACACTTGCAGAATCATTGGAGGGCTTCTGACTTCTTCTCCTTTTTACACACAAACACACACATACACACCATTGCAGAATCTCTAGAATGCTCCTGATTTGGTGGCCTTTTCACACACACAACCTTGCAGAATCTCTAGAGGGATTCTGATTTCGTGTCCTTTATACACAAACCCAAATCTTGGCAGAATCTCTTCAGGGCTTCTGACTTCGTGTTCCTTTAACACACACACACACACAAACATAACGTTGCAGAATCTCGAGAGGACTTGTTGCTTCGTGTACTTTTTACACACACGCAAACACATTTACACTCGTACCCTTGCAGAACTCTTTAGGGCTTCTGACGTCGTGTCCTTTTTACACACACAAAAACCCAAACACACTCACTCTTTTGCTAAATCTCTGGAGGGCTTCTGACATCGTGTCCTTTTAACACACACACACACACACACTCACACTTTTGCAGAATCTATGGAGGGCTTCTGACGTAGTGTTCTTTTTACACACACACAACCTTACATAATATCTGCAGGGCTTCTGACTTCGTGTCTTTTTTACACACACTCGCAACCTTGCAGAATCTCTGGAGGTATTCTGACGTCGTGTACTTTTTACACACACACACACACACACACACACACACACCCTTGCAGAATATCTGGAGGGCTACTGATTCGTGTTCTTTTTACACACTCACACACACAAATGCACAAACCTTTGCAGAATCTCTGGAGGGCTTCTGATTTCGTGTCCTTTTTAGACACACACACATACACACACACCCTGGAAGAACTTCTGGAGCACTTCTGAATTTTGTCCTTTTTAAACACTCTCACCCACACACTCTGTTGAAGAATCTCTAGAGGGCTTCTGACTTCGTGTTCTATTTACACACTCACACACACACACCTTTACAGCATCTCTGGCCGCTTTACTTCGTGTCTTTTTACACACACACACACACACACACACACACACACACACACCCTTGCAGAATCACTAGAGGACTTCTGATTTTGTTTTCTTTTACGCACACACAAACACACACACACACTCACAATCATACCCTTTCAGAATCTCTAGAGGGCTTCTGACTTCGGGTCCTTTTTCCACACACACTCACATACACTCACCCTTGCAGAATCCCGGAGGGCTTCTGATTCGCATCCATTTTACACACAAACCCACACTCTCACACACTTGCAGAATCTCTGGAGCGTTTCTGACTTCTTGTACTTTTTACACTCACATACACACACACTCACACTCATACACTTGCAGAATCATTGGAGGGCTTCTGACTTCTTCTCCTTTTTACACACAAACACACACATACACACCATTGCAGAATCTCTAGAATGCTCCTGATTTGGTGGCCTTTTCACACACATAACCTTGCAGAATCTCTAGAGGGATTCTGATTTCGTGTCCTTTATACACACACACAAATCTTGGCAGAATCTCTTCAGGGCATCTGACTTCGTGTTCCTTTAACACACACACACAAACATAACGTTGCAGAATCTCTAGAGGACTTGTGACTTCGTGTACTTTTTACACACACGCAAACACATTTACACTCGTACCCTTGCAGAACACTTTAGGGCTTCTGACGTCGTGTCCTTTTTACACAGACAAAAACCCACACACACTCACTCTTTTGCTAAATCTCTGGAGGGCTTCTGACATCGTGTCCTTTTAACACACACAAACACACTCACACTCTTGCAGAATCTATGGAGGGCTTCTGACGTAGTGTTCTTTTTACACACACACTCACACACTCACACCCTTGTGAAATCTCTGGAGGGCTTCTGACGTCGTGTCCTTTTTACGCACACTCACAACCTTGCAGAATCTCTGGAGGGATTCTGACGTCGTGTCCTTTTTACACACACACACACACCCTTGCAGAATATCTGGAGGGCTACGGATTCGTGTTCTTTTTACACACTCACACACACAAATGCACAAACCTTTGAAGAATCTCTGGAGGGCTTCTGATTTCGTGTCCTTTTTAGACACACAGACATACACACACACCCTGGAAGAACTTCTGGAGCATTTCTGAATTTTGTCCTTTTTAAACACTCTCACCCACACACTCTGTTGAAGAATCTCTAGAGGGCTTCTGATTTCGTGTTCTTTTACACACTCACACACACACACCCTTACAGCCTCTCTGGCCGCTTTACTTCGTGTCTTTTTACACACACACACACACACACACACACACACACACACCCTTGCAGAATCACTAGAGGACTTCTGATTTCGTTTTCTTTTACACACACATAAACACACACACACACTCACAATCATACCCTTTCAGAATCTCTAGAGGGCTTCTGACTTCGGGTCCTTTTTCCACACACACTCACATACACTCACCCTTGCAGAATCTCTGGAGGGCTTCTGATTCACATCCATTTTACACACAAACCCACACTCTCACACACTTGCAGAATCTCTGGAGGGTTTCTGACTTCTTGTACTTTTTACACACACATACACACACACTCACACTCATACACTTGCAGAATCATTGGAGGGCTTCTGACTTCTTCTCCTTTTTACACACAAACACACACATACACACCATTGCAGAATCTCTAGAATGCTCCTGATTTGGTGGCCTTTTCACACACACAACCTTGCAGAATCTCTAGAGGGATTCTGATTTCGTGTCCTTTATACACAAACCCAAATCTTGGCAGAATCTCTTCAGGGCTTCTGACTTCGTGTTCCTTTAACACACACACACACACAAACATAACGTTGCAGAATCTCGAGAGGACTTGTTGCTTCGTGTACTTTTTACACACACGCAAACACATTTACACTCGTACCCTTGCAGAACTCTTTAGGGCTTCTGACGTCGTGTCCTTTTTACACACACAAAAACCCAAACACACTCACTCTTTTGCTAAATCTCTGGAGGGCTTCTGACATCGTGTCCTTTTAACACACACACACACACACACTCACACTTTTGCAGAATCTATGGAGGGCTTCTGACGTAGTGTTCTTTTTACACACACACAACCTTACATAATATCTGCAGGGCTTCTGACTTCGTGTCTTTTTTACACACACTCGCAACCTTGCAGAATCTCTGGAGGTATTCTGACGTCGTGTACTTTTTACACACACACACACACACACACACACACACCCTTGCAGAATATCTGGAGGGCTACTGATTCGTGTTCTTTTTACACACTCACACACACAAATGCACAAACCTTTGCAGAATCTCTGGAGGGCTTCTGATTTCGTGTCCTTTTTAGACACACACACATACACACACACCCTGGAAGAACTTCTGGAGCACTTCTGAATTTTGTCCTTTTTAAACACTCTCACCCACACACTCTGTTGAAGAATCTCTAGAGGGCTTCTGACTTCGTGTTCTATTTACACACTCACACACACACACCTTTACAGCATCTCTGGCCGCTTTACTTCGTGTCTTTTTACACACACACACACACACACACACACCCTTGCAGAATCACTAGAGGACTTCTGATTTTGTTTTCTTTTACACACACACAAACACACACACACACTCACAATCATACCCTTTCAGAATCTCTAGAGGGCTTCTGACTTCGGGTCCTTTTTCCACACACACTCACATACACTCACCCTTGCAGAATCCCGGAGGGCTTCTGATTCGCATCCATTTTACACACAAACCCACACTCTCACACACTTGCAGAATCTCTGGAGCGTTTCTGACTTCTTGTACTTTTTACACTCACATACACACACACTCACACTCATACACTTGCAGAATCATTGGAGGGCTTCTGACTTCTTCTCCTTTTTACACACAAACACACACATACACACCATTGCAGAATCTCTATAATGCTCCTGATTTGGTGGCCTTTTCACACACATAACCTTGCAGAATCTCTAGAGGGATTCTGATTTCGTGTCCTTTATACACACACACAAATCTTGGCAGAATCTCTTCAGGGCTTCTGACTTCGTGTTCCTTTAACACACACACACAAACATAACGTTGCAGAATCTCTAGAGGACTTGTGACTTCGTGTACTTTTTACACACACGCAAACACATTTACACTCGTACCCTTGCAGAACACTTTAGGGCTTCTGACGTCGTGTCCTTTTTACACAGACAAAAACCCACACACACTCACTCTTTTGCTAAATCTCTGGAGGGCTTCTGACATCGTGTCCTTTTAACACACACAAACACACTCACACTCTTGCAGAATCTATGGAGGGCTTCTGACGTAGTGTTCTTTTTACACACACACTCACACACTCACACCCTTGTGAAATCTCTGGAGGGCTTCTGACGTCGTGTCCTTTTTACGCACACTCACAACCTTGCAGAATCTCTGGAGGGATTCTGACGTCGTGTCCTTTTTACACACACACACACACCCTTGCAGAATATCTGGAGGGCTACGGATTCGTGTTCTTTTTACACACTCACACACACAAATGCACAAACCTTTGAAGAATCTCTGGAGGGCTTCTGATTTCGTGTCCTTTTTAGACACACAGACATACACACACACCCTGGAAGAACTTCTGGAGCATTTCTGAATTTTGTCCTTTTTAAACACTCTCACCCACACACTCTGTTGAAGAATCTCTAGAGGGCTTCTGATTTCGTGTTCTTTTACACACTCACACACACACACCCTTACAGCATCTCTGGCCGCTTTACTTCGTGTCTTTTTACACACACACACACACACACACACACACCCTTGCAGAATCACTAGAGGACTTCTGATTTCGTTTTCTTTTACACACACATAAACACACACACACACACTCACAATCATACCCTTTCAGAATCTCTAGAGGGCTTCTGACTTCGGGTCCTTTTTCCACACACACTCACATACACTCACCCTTGCAGAATCTCTGGAGGGCTTCTGATTCACATCCATTTTACACACAAACCCACACTCTCACACACTTGCAGAATCTCTGGAGGGTTTCTGACTTCTTGTACTTTTTACACACACATACACACACACTCACACTCATACACTTGCAGAATCATTGGAGGGCTTCTGACTTCTTCTCCTTTTTACACACAAACACACACATACACACCATTGCAGAATCTCTAGAATGCTCCTGATTTGGTGGCCTTTTCACACACACAACCTTGCAGAATCTCTAGAGGGATTCTGATTTCGTGTCCTTTATACACAAACCCAAATCTTGGCAGAATCTCTTCAGGGCTTCTGACTTCGTGTTCCTTTAACACACACACACACACAAACATAACGTTGCAGAATCTCGAGAGGACTTGTTGCTTCGTGTACTTTTTACACACACGCAAACACATTTACACTCGTACCCTTGCAGAACTCTTTAGGGCTTCTGACGTCGTGTCCTTTTTACACACACAAAAACCCAAACACACTCACTCTTTTGCTAAATCTCTGGAGGGCTTCTGACATCGTGTCCTTTTAACACACACACACACACACACACTCACACTTTTGCAGAATCTATGGAGGGCTTCTGACGTAGTGTTCTTTTTACACACACACAACCTTACATAATATCTGCAGGGCTTCTGACTTCGTGTCTTTTTTACACACACTCGCAACCTTGCAGAATCTCTGGAGGTATTCTGACGTCGTGTACTTTTTACACACACACACACACACACACACACACACACACACCCTTGCAGAATATCTGGAGGGCTACTGATTCGTGTTCTTTTTACACACTCACACACACAAATGCACAAACCTTTGCAGAATCTCTGGAGGGCTTCTGATTTCGTGTCCTTTTTAGACACACACACATACACACACACCCTGGAAGAACTTCTGGAGCACTTCTGAATTTTGTCCTTTTTAAACACTCTCACCCACACACTCTGTTGAAGAATCTCTAGAGGGCTTCTGACTTCGTGTTCTATTTACACACTCACACACACACACCTTTACAGCATCTCTGGCCGCTTTACTTCGTGTCTTTTTACACACACACACACACACACACACACCCTTGCAGAATCACTAGAGGACTTCTGATTTTGTTTTCTTTTACACACACACAAACACACACACACACTCACAATCATACCCTTTCAGAATCTCTAGAGGGCTTCTGACTTCGGGTCCTTTTTCCACACACACTCACATACACTCACCCTTGCAGAATCCCGGAGGGCTTCTGATTCGCATCCATTTTACACACAAACCCACACTCTCACACACTTGCAGAATCTCTGGAGCGTTTCTGACTTCTTGTACTTTTTACACTCACATACACACACACTCACACTCATACACTTGCAGAATCATTGGAGGGCTTCTGACTTCTTCTCCTTTTTACACACAAACACACACATACACACCATTGCAGAATCTCTAGAATGCTCCTGATTTGGTGGCCTTTTCACACACATAACCTTGCAGAATCTCTAGAGGGATTCTGATTTCGTGTCCTTTATACACACACACAAATCTTGGCAGAATCTCTTCAGGGCATCTGACTTCGTGTTCCTTTAACACACACACACAAACATAACGTTGCAGAATCTCTAGAGGACTTGTGACTTCGTGTACTTTTTACACACACGCAAACACATTTACACTCGTACCCTTGCAGAACACTTTAGGGCTTCTGACGTCGTGTCCTTTTTACACAGACAAAAACCCACACACACTCACTCTTTTGCTAAATCTCTGGAGGGCTTCTGACATCGTGTCCTTTTAACACACACAAACACACTCACACTCTTGCAGAATCTATGGAGGGCTTCTGACGTAGTGTTCTTTTTACACACACACTCACACACTCACACCCTTGTGAAATCTCTGGAGGGCTTCTGACGTCGTGTCCTTTTTACGCACACTCACAACCTTGCAGAATCTCTGGAGGGATTCTGACGTCGTGTCCTTTTTACACACACACACACACCCTTGCAGAATATCTGGAGGGCTACGGATTCGTGTTCTTTTTACACACTCACACACACAAATGCACAAACCTTTGAAGAATCTCTGGAGGGCTTCTGATTTCGTGTCCTTTTTAGACACACAGACATACACACACACCCTGGAAGAACTTCTGGAGCATTTCTGAATTTTGTCCTTTTTAAACACTCTCACCCACACACTCTGTTGAAGAATCTCTAGAGGGCTTCTGATTTCGTGTTCTTTTACACACTCACACACACACACCCTTACAGCATCTCTGGCCGCTTTACTTCGTGTCTTTTTACACACACACACACACACACACACACACCCTTGCAGAATCACTAGAGGACTTCTGATTTCGTTTTCTTTTACACACACATAAACACACACACACACTCAAAATCATACCCTTTCAGAATCTCTAGAGGGCTTCTGACTTCGGGTCCTTTTTCCACACACACTCACATACACTCACCCTTGCAGAATCTCTGGAGGGCTTCTGATTCACATCCATTTTACACACAAACCCACACTCTCACACACTTGCAGAATCTCTGGAGGGTTTCTGACTTCTTGTACTTTTTACACACACATACACACACACTCACACTCATACACTTGCAGAATCATTGGAGGGCTTCTGACTTCTTCTCCTTTTTACACACAAACACACACATACACACCATTGCAGAATCTCTAGAATGCTCCTGATTGGTGGCCTTTTCACACACACAACCTTGCAGAATCTCTAGAGGGATTCTGATTTCGTGTCCTTTATACACAAACCCAAATCTTGGCAGAATCTCTTCAGGGCTTCTGACTTCGTGTTCCTTTAACACACACACACACACAAACATAACGTTGCAGAATCTCGAGAGGACTTGTTGCTTCGTGTACTTTTTACACACACGCAAACACATTTACACTCGTACCCTTGCAGAACTCTTTAGGGCTTCTGACGTCGTGTCCTTTTTACACACACAAAAACCCAAACACACTCACTCTTTTGCTAAATCTCTGGAGGGCTTCTGACATCGTGTCCTTTTAACACACACACACACACACACTCACACTTTTGCAGAATCTATGGAGGGCTTCTGACGTAGTGTTCTTTTTACACACACACAACCTTACATAATATCTGCAGGGCTTCTGACTTCGTGTCTTTTTTACACACACTCGCAACCTTGCAGAATCTCTGGAGGTATTCTGACGTCGTGTACTTTTTACACACACACACACACACACACACACACACCCTTGCAGAATATCTGGAGGGCTACTGATTCGTGTTCTTTTTACACACTCACACACACAAATGCACAAACCTTTGCAGAATCTCTGGAGGGCTTCTGATTTCGTGTCCTTTTTAGACACACACACATACACACACACCCTGGAAGAACTTCTGGAGCACTTCTGAATTTTGTCCTTTTTAAACACTCTCACCCACACACTCTGTTGAAGAATCTCTAGAGGGCTTCTGACTTCGTGTTCTATTTACACACTCACACACACACACCCTTACAGCATCTCTGGCCGCTTTACTTCGTGTCTTTTTACACACACACACACACACCCTTGCAGAATCACTAGAGGACTTCTGATTTTTTTTTCTTTTACACACACACAAACACACACACACACTCACAATCATACCCTTTCAGAATCTCTAGAGGGCTTCTGACTTCGGGTCCTTTTTCCACACACACTCACATACACTCACCCTTGCAGAATCCCGGAGGGCTTCTGATTCGCATCCATTTTACACACAAACCCACACTCTCACACACTTGCAGAATCTCTGGAGCGTTTCTGACTTCTTGTACTTTTTACACTCACATACACACACACTCACACTCATACACTTGCAGAATCATTGGAGGGCTTCTGACTTCTTCTCCTTTTTATACACAAACACACACATACACACCATTGCAGAATCTCTAGAATGCTCCTGATTTGGTGGCCTTTTCACACACACAACCTTGCAGAATCTCTAGAGGGATTCTGATTTCGTGTCCTTTATACACACACACAAATCTTGGCAGAATCTCTTCAGGTCTTCTGACTTCGTGTTCCTTTAACACACACACACAAACATAACGTTGCAGAATCTCGAGAGGACTTGTGGCTTCGTGTACATTTTACACACACGCAAACACATTTACACTCGTACCCTTGCAGAACTCTTTAGGGCTTCTGACATCGTGTCCTTTTTACACACACAAAAACCCAAACACACTCACTCTTTTGCTAAATCTCTGGAGGGCTTCTGACATCGTGTCCTTTTAACACACACACACACACACACACACACTCACACTCTTGCAGAATCTATGGGGGGCTTTTGACGTAGTGTTCTTTTTACACACACACAATCTTACATAATATCTGCTGGGCTTCTGACTTCGTGTCTTTTTTACACACACTCACAACCTTGAAGAATCTCTGGAGGGATTCTGACGTCGTGTCCTTTTTACACACACACACACACACACACACACCCTTGCAGAATATCTGGAGGGCTACTGATTCGTGTTCTTTTTACACACTCACACACACAAATGCACAAACCTTTGCAGAATCCCTGGAGGTCTTCTGATTTCGTGTCCTTTTTAGACACACACACATACACACACACCCTAGAAGAACTTCTGAATTTTGTCCTTTTTAAACACTCTCACCCACACACTCTGTTGAAGAATCTCTAGAGGGCTTCTGACTTCGTGTTCTTTTTACACACTCACAAACACACACACACTTACAGAATCTCTGGCCGCTTTACTTCGTGTCTTTTTACACACACACACACACACACACGCACACACACACCCTTGCAGAATCACTAAAGGACTTCTGATTTTGTTTTCTTTTTCACACACACACACACTCACAATCCTACGCTTGCAGAATCTCTAGATGGCTTCTGACTTCGGGTCCTTTTTCCACACACACTCACCCTTGCAGAATCTCTGGAGGGCTTCTGACTTCTTGTACTTTTTACACACACATACACACACACTCACACTCATACACTTGCAGAATCATTGGAGGGCTTCTGACTTCTTCTCCTTTTTTACACACAAACACACACATACACACCATTGCAGATTCTCTAGAATGCTCCTGATTTGGTGGCCTTTTCACACACACAACCTTGCAGAATCTCTAGGGGGATTCTGATTTCGTGTCCTTTATACACAAACCCAAATCTTGGCAGAATCTCTTCAGGGCTTCTGACTTCGTGTTCCTTTAACACACACACACACACAAACATAACGTTGCAGAATCTCGAGAGGACTTGTTGCTTCGTGTACTTTTTACACACACGCAAACACATTTACACTCGTACCCTTGCAGAACTCTTTAGGGCTTCTGACGTCGTGTCCTTTTTACACACACAAAAACCCACACACACTCACTCTTTTGCTAAATCTCTGGAGGGCTTCTGACATCGTGTCCTTTTAACACACACACACACACACACACACACTCACACTCTTGCAGAATCTATGGAGGGCTTCTGACATAGTGTTCTTTTTACACACACACAACCTTACATAATATCTGCAGGGCTTCTGACTTCGTGTCCTTTTTACAAACACACACACACCCTTGCAGAATCTCTAGAGGGCTTCTGACTTCGTGTTCTTTTTCCACACACTCACACACTAACACCCTTGCAGAATCTCTGGATGTCTTCTGACTTCGTGTTCTTTTTACACACACACACATACACACACACACACACACACACACACACACACTCTTGTGAAATCTCCGGAGGGCTTCTGACGTCGTGTCCTTTTTACACACACTCACAACCTTGCAGAATCTCTGGAGGGATTCTGACGTCGTGTCCTTTTTACACACACACACACCCTTGCAGATTATCTGGAGGGCTACTGATTCGTGTCCTTTTTACACACTCACACACACAAATGCACAAACCTTTGAAGAATCTCTGGAGGGCTTCTGATTTCGTGTCCTTTTTAGGCACACACACATACACACACGCCCTGGAAGAACTTCTGGAGCACTTCTGAATTTTGTCCTTTTTAAACACTCTCACCCACACACTCTTTTGAAGAATCTCTAGAGGGCTTCTGACTTCGTGTTCTTTTTACAAACTCACACACACACACCCTTACAGAATCTCTGGCCGCTTTACTTCGTGTCTTTTTACACACACACACACACACACACACACACACACACACACCCTTGCAGAATCACTAGAGGACTTCTGATTTTGTTTTTTTTTTACACACACACACTCACAATCATACCCTTGCAGAATCTCTAGAGGGCTTCTGACTTCGGGTCCTTTTTCCACACACACTCACCCTGGCATAGTCTCTGGAGGGCTTCTGATTCGCATCCATTTTACACACAAACCCACACTCTCACACTCTTGCAGAATCTCTGGAGGGTTTCTGACTTCTTGTACTTTTTACACACACATACACACACACTCACACTCATACACTTGCAGAATCATTGGAGGGCTTCTGACTCCTTCTCCTTTTTACACACAAACACACACATACACACCATTGCAGAATCTCTAGAATGCTCCTGATTTGGTGGCCTTTTCACACACACAACCTTGCAGAATCTCTAGAGGGATTATGATTTCGTGTCCTTTATACACACACACAAATCTTGGCAGAATCTCTTCAGGGCTTGTGACTTCGTGTTCCTTTAACACACACACACAAACATAACGTTGCAGAATCTCTAGAGGACTTGTGACTTCGTGTACTTTTTACACACACGCAAACACATTTACACTCGTACCCTTGCAGAACACTTTAGGGCTTCTGACGTCGTGTCCTTTTTACACAGACAAAAACCCACACACACTCACTCTTTTGCTAAATCTCTGGAGGGCTTCTGACATCGTGTCCTTTTAACACACACAAACACACTCACACTCTTGCAGAATCTATGGAGGGCTTCTGACGTAGTGTTCTTTTTACACACACACACAACCTTACATAATATCTGCAGGGCTTCTGACTTCGTGTCCTTTTTACAAACACACACACACCCTTGCAGAATCTCTAGAGGGCTTCTGACTTCGTGTTCTTTTTCCACACACTCACACACTAACACCCTTGCAGAATCTCTGGATGTCTTCTAACTTCGTGTTCTTTTTACACACACACACACACACACACACACACACCCTTGTGAAATCTCCGGAGGGCTCCTGACGTCGTGTCCTTTTTACACACACTCACAACCTTGCAGAATCTCTGGAGGGATTCTGACGTCGTGTCCTTTTTACACACACACACACACCCTTGCAGAATATCTGGAGGGCTACGGATTCGTGTTCTTTTTACACACTCACACACACAAATGCACAAACCTTTGAAGAATCTCTGGAGGGCTTCTGATTTCGTGTCCTTTTTAGACACACACACATACACACACGCCCTGGAAGAACTTCTGGAGCACTTCTGAATTTTGTCCTTTTTAAACACTCTCACCCACACACTCTGTTGAAGAATCTCTAGAGGGCTTCTGACTTCGTGTTCTTTTTACAAACTCACACACACACCCTTACAGAATCTCTGGCCGCTTTACTTCGTTTCTTTTTGCACACACACACACACACACACACACACACACACACACACCCTTGCAGAATCACTAGAGGACTTCTGATTTTGTTTTTTTTTACACACACACACTCACAATCATACCCTTGCAGAATCTCTAGAGGGCTTCTGACTTCGGGTCCTTTTTCCACACACACTCACCCTGGCAGAGTCTCTGGAGGGCTTCTGATTCGCATCCATTTTACACACAAACCCACACTCTCACACTCTTGCAGAATCTCTGGAGGGTTTCTGACTTCTTGTACTTTTTACACACACATACACACACACTCACACTCATACACTTGCAGAATCATTGGAGGGCTTCTGACTCCTTCTCCTTTTTACACACAAACACACACATACACACCATTGCAGAATCTCTAGAATGCTCCTGATTTGGTGGCCTTTTCACACACACAACCTTGCAGAATCTCTAGAGGGATTCTGATTTCGTGTCCTTTATACACACACACAAATCTTGGCAGAATCTTTTCAGGGCTTGTGACTTCGTGTTCCTTTAACACACACACACAAACATAACGTTGCAGAATCTCTAGAGGACTTGTGACTTCGTGTACTTTTTACACACACGCAAACACATTTACACTCGTACCCTTGCAGAACACTTTAGGGCTTCTGACGTCGTGTCCTTTTTACACAGACAAAAACCCACACACACTCACTCTTTTGCTAAATCTCTGGAGGGCTTCTGACATCGTGTCCTTTTAACACACACAAACACAATCACACTCTTGCAGAATCTATGGAGGGCTTCTGACGTAGTGTTCTTTTTACACACACACACAACCTTACATAATATCTGCAGGGCTTCTGACTTCGTGTCCTTTTTACAAACACACACACACCCTTGCAGAACCTCTAGAGGGCTTCTGACTTCGTGTTCTTTTTCCACACACTCACACACTAACACCCTTGCAGAATCTCTGGATGTCTTCTGACTTTGTGTTCTTTTTACACACACACACACACACACACTCACACCCTTGTGAAATCTCCGGAGGGCTTCTGACGTCGTGTCCTTTTTACACACACTCACAACCTTGCAGAATCTCTGGAGGGATTCAGACGTCGTGTCCTTTTTACACACACACACACGCTTGCAGAATATCTGGAGGGCTACTGATTCGTGTTCTTTTTACACACTCACACACACAAATGCACAAACCTTTGCAGAATCTCTGGAGGACTTCTTATTTCGTGTCCTTTTTAGACACACACACATACACACACGCCCTGGAAGAACTTCTGGAGCTCTTCTGAATTTTGTCCATTTTAAACACTCTCACCCACACACTCTTTTGAAGAATCTCTAGAGGGCTTCTGACTTCGTGTTCTTTTTACACACTCACACACACACACCCTTACAGAATCTCTGGCCGCTTTACTTCGTGTCTTTTTACACACACACACACACACACACACACACACACCCTTGCAGAATCACTAGAGGACTTCTGATTTTGTTTTCTTTTACACACACACACACACACACTCACAATCATACCCATGCAGAATCTCTAGAGGGCTTCTGACTTCGGGTCCTTTTTCCACACACACTCACATACACTCACCCTTGCAGAATCTCTGAGGGCTTCTGATTCGCATCCATTTTACACACAAACCCACACTCTCACACACTTGCAGAATCTCTGGAGGGCTTCTGACTTCTTGTACTTTTTACACACACATACACACACACTCACACTCGTACACTTGCAGAATCATTGGAGGGCTTCTGACTTCTTTTCCTTTTTACACACAAACACACACATACACACCATTGCAGAATCTCTAGAATGCTCCTGATTTGGTGGCCTTTTCACACACACAACCTTGCAGAATCTCTAGAGGGATTCTGATTTCGTGTCCTTTATACACACACACAAATCTTGGCAGAATCTCTTCAGGGCTTCTGACTTCGTGTTCCTTTAACACACACACACAAACATAACGTTGCAGAATCTCTAGAGGACTTGTGGCTTCGTGTTCTTTTTACACACACGCAAACACATTTACACTCTTACCCTTGCAGAACTCTTTAGGGCTTCTGACGTCGTGTCCTTTTTACAGACACAAAAACCCACACACACTCACTCTTTTGCAAAATCTCTGGAGGGCTTCTGACATCGTGTCCTTTTAACACACACACACACACACACTCACACTCTTGCATAATCTACGGAGGGCTTCTGACGTAGTGTTCTTTTTACACACACACAACCTTACATAATATCTGCAGGGCTTCTGACTTCGTGTCCTTTTTACAAACACACACACACCCTTGCAGAATCTCTAGAGGGCTTCTGACTTCGTGTTCTTTTTCCACACACTCACACACTAACACCCTTGCAGAATCTCTGGATGTCTTCTGACTTCGTGTTTTTTTTACACACACACACATACACACACACCCTGGAAGTACTTCTGGAGCACTTCTGAATTTTGTCCTTTTTAAACACTCTCACCCACACACTCTTTTGAAGAATCTCTAGAGGGCTTCTGACTTCGTGTTCTCTTTACACACTCACACAAACAAATGCACAAACCTTTGCAGAATCTCTGGAGGGCTTCTGATTTTGTTTTTTTTTACACACACACACACACACTCACAATCATACCCTTGCAAAATTTCTGGAGGGCTTCTGAATCGCATCCATTTTACACACAAACCCACACTCTCACACACTTGCAGAATCTCTGGAGGGCTTCTGACTTCTTGTACTTTTTACACACACACTCACACTCATACACTTGCAGAATCATTGGAGGGCTTCTGACTTCTTCTCCTTTTTACACACAAACACACACATACACACCATTGCAGAATCTCTAGAATGCTCCTGATTTGGTGGCCTTTTCACACACACAACCTTGCAGAATCTCTAGAGGGATTCTGATTTCGTGTCCTTTATACACACACACAAATCTTGGCAGAATCTCTTCAGGGCTTCTGACTTCGTGTTCCTTTAACACACACACACAAACATAACGTTGCAGAATCTCTAGAGGACTTGTGGCTTTGTGTACTTTTTACACACACGCAAACACATTTACACTCGTACCCTTGCAGAACTCTTTAGGGCTTCTGACGTCGTGTCCTTTTTACACACACAAAACCCACACACACTCACTCTTTTGCTAAATCTCTGGAGGGCTTCTGACATCGTGTCCTTTTAACACACACACACACACACACACACTCACACTCTTGCAGAATCTATGGATGGCTTCTGACGTAGTGTTCTTTTTACACACACACACACACACACACACACCCCTGTGAAATCTCTGGAGGGCTTCTGACGTCGTGGCCTTTTTACACACACTCACAACCTTGCAGAATCTCTGGAGGGATTCTGACCTCGTGTCATTTTTACACACACACACACCCTTGCAGAATGTATGGAGGGCTTCTGACGTAGTGTTCTTTTTACACACACACAACCTTACATAATATCTGCAGGGCTTCTGACATCGTGTCCTTTTAACACACACACACACACACTCACACTCTTGCAGAATTTATGGAGGGCTTCTGACGTTGTGTTCTTTTTACACACACACAACCTTACATAATATCTGCAGGGCTTCTGACTTCGTGTCCTTTTTACAAACACACACACACCCGTGCAGAATCTCTAGAGGGGTTCTGACTTCGTGTTCTTTTCCTACACACTCACACACTAACACCCTTGCAGAATCTCTGGATGTCCTCTGACTTCGTGTTCTTTTTACACACACACACATACACACACACCCTGGAAGAACTTCTGGAGCACTTCTGAATTTTGTCCTTTTTAAACACTCTCACCCACACACTCTGTTGAAGAATCTCTAGAGGGCTTCTGATTTCGTGTTCTTTTTACACACTCACACACACACACCCTTACAGAATCTCTGGCCGCTTTACTTCATGTCTTTTTACACACACACACACACACACACACACACCCTTGCAGAATCACTAGAGGACTTCTGATTTTGTTTTCTTTTACACACACTCACACACTCACAATCATACCCTTGCAGAATCTCCAGAGGGTGTCTGACTTCGGGTCCTTTTTCCACACACACTCACATACACTCACCCTTGCAGAATCTCTGGAGGGCTTCTGATTCGCATCCATTTTACACACAAACCCACACTCTCACACACTTGCAGAATCTCTGGAGGGCTTCTGACTTCTTGTACTTTTTACACACACATACACACACACTCACACTCATACACTTGCAGAATCATTGGAGGGCTTTTGACTTCTTCTCCTTTTTACACACAAACACACACATACACACCATTGCAGAATCTCTAGAATGCTCCTGATTTGGTGGCCTTTTCACACACACAACCTTGCAGAATCTCTAGAGGGATTCTGATTTCGTGTCCTTTATACACACACACAAATCTTGGCAGAATCTCTTCAGGGCTTCTGACTTCGTGTTCCTTTAACACACACACACACACAAACATAACGTTGCAGAATCTCTAGAGGACTTGTGACTTCGTGTACTTTTTACACACACGCAAACACATTTACACTCGTTCCCTTGCAGAACACTTTAGGGCTTCTGACGTCGTGTCCTTTTTACACAGACAAAAACCCACACACACTCACTCTTTTGCTAAATCTCTGGAGGGCTTCTGACATCGTGTCCTTTTAACACACACAAACACAATCACACTCTTGCAGAATCTATGGAGGGCTTCTGACGTAGTGTTCTTTTTACACACACACACAACCTTACATAATATCTGCAGGGCTTCTGACTTCGTGTCCTTTTTACAAACACACACACACCCTTGCAGAACCTCTAGAGGGCTTCTGACTTCGTGTTCTTTTTCCACACACTCACACACTAACACCCTTGCAGAATCTCTGGATGTCTTCTGACTTTGTGTTCTTTTTACACACACACACACACACACACTCACACCCTTGTGAAATCTCCGGAGGGCTTCTGACGTCGTGTCCTTTTTACACACACTCACAACCTTGCAGAATCTCTGGAGGGATTCAGACGTCGTGTCCTTTTTACACACACACACACGCTTGCAGAATATCTGGAGGGCTACTGATTCGTGTTCTTTTTACACACTCACACACACAAATGCACAAACCTTTGCAGAATCTCTGGAGGACTTCTTATTTCGTGTCCTTTTTAGACACACACACATACACACACGCCCTGGAAGAACTTCTGGAGCTCTTCTGAATTTTGTCCATTTTAAACACTCTCACCCACACACTCTTTTGAAGAATCTCTAGAGGGCTTCTGACTTCGTGTTCTTTTTACACACTCACACACACACACCCTTACAGAATCTCTGGCCGCTTTACTTCGTGTCTTTTTACACACACACACACACACACACACACACACACCCTTGCAGAATCACTAGAGGACTTCTGATTTTGTTTTCTTTTACACACACACACACACACACTCACAATCATACCCATGCAGAATCTCTAGAGGGCTTCTGACTTCGGGTCCTTTTTCCACACACACTCACATACACTCACCCTTGCAGAATCTCTGAGGGCTTCTGATTCGCATCCATTTTACACACAAACCCACACTCTCACACACTTGCAGAATCTCTGGAGGGCTTCTGACTTCTTGTACTTTTTACACACACATACACACACACTCACACTCGTACACTTGCAGAATCATTGGAGGGCTTCTGACTTCTTTTCCTTTTTACACACAAACACACACATACACACCATTGCAGAATCTCTAGAATGCTCCTGATTTGGTGGCCTTTTCACACACACAACCTTGCAGAATCTCTAGAGGGATTCTGATTTCGTGTCCTTTATACACACACACAAATCTTGGCAGAATCTCTTCAGGGCTTCTGACTTCGTGTTCCTTTAACACACACACACAAACATAACGTTGCAGAATCTCTAGAGGACTTGTGGCTTCGTGTTCTTTTTACACACACGCAAACACATTTACACTCTTACCCTTGCAGAACTCTTTAGGGCTTCTGACGTCGTGTCCTTTTTACAGACACAAAAACCCACACACACTCACTCTTTTGCAAAATCTCTGGAGGGCTTCTGACATCGTGTCCTTTTAACACACACACACACACACACTCACACTCTTGCATAATCTACGGAGGGCTTCTGACGTAGTGTTCTTTTTACACACACACAACCTTACATAATATCTGCAGGGCTTCTGACTTCGTGTCCTTTTTACAAACACACACACACCCTTGCAGAATCTCTAGAGGGCTTCTGACTTCGTGTTCTTTTTCCACACACTCACACACTAACACCCTTGCAGAATCTCTGGATGTCTTCTGACTTCGTGTTTTTTTTACACACACACACATACACACACACCCTGGAAGTACTTCTGGAGCACTTCTGAATTTTGTCCTTTTTAAACACTCTCACCCACACACTCTTTTGAAGAATCTCTAGAGGGCTTCTGACTTCGTGTTCTCTTTACACACTCACACAAACAAATGCACAAACCTTTGCAGAATCTCTGGAGGGCTTCTGATTTTGTTTTTTTTTACACACACACACACACACTCACAATCATACCCTTGCAAAATTTCTGGAGGGCTTCTGAATCGCATCCATTTTACACACAAACCCACACTCTCACACACTTGCAGAATCTCTGGAGGGCTTCTGACTTCTTGTACTTTTTACACACACACTCACACTCATACACTTGCAGAATCATTGGAGGGCTTCTGACTTCTTCTCCTTTTTACACACAAACACACACATACACACCATTGCAGAATCTCTAGAATGCTCCTGATTTGGTGGCCTTTTCACACACACAACCTTGCAGAATCTCTAGAGGGATTCTGATTTCGTGTCCTTTATACACACACACAAATCTTGGCAGAATCTCTTCAGGGCTTCTGACTTCGTGTTCCTTTAACACACACACACAAACATAACGTTGCAGAATCTCTAGAGGACTTGTGGCTTTGTGTACTTTTTACACACACGCAAACACATTTACACTCGTACCCTTGCAGAACTCTTTAGGGCTTCTGACGTCGTGTCCTTTTTACACACACAAAACCCACACACACTCACTCTTTTGCTAAATCTCTGGAGGGCTTCTGACATCGTGTCCTTTTAACACACACACACACACACACACACTCACACTCTTGCAGAATCTATGGATGGCTTCTGACGTAGTGTTCTTTTTACACACACACACACACACACACACACCCCTGTGAAATCTCTGGAGGGCTTCTGACGTCGTGGCCTTTTTACACACACTCACAACCTTGCAGAATCTCTGGAGGGATTCTGACCTCGTGTCATTTTTACACACACACACACCCTTGCAGAATGTATGGAGGGCTTCTGACGTAGTGTTCTTTTTACACACACACAACCTTACATAATATCTGCAGGGCTTCTGACATCGTGTCCTTTTAACACACACACACACACACTCACACTCTTGCAGAATTTATGGAGGGCTTCTGACGTTGTGTTCTTTTTACACACACACAACCTTACATAATATCTGCAGGGCTTCTGACTTCGTGTCCTTTTTACAAACACACACACACCCGTGCAGAATCTCTAGAGGGGTTCTGACTTCGTGTTCTTTTCCTACACACTCACACACTAACACCCTTGCAGAATCTCTGGATGTCCTCTGACTTCGTGTTCTTTTTACACACACACACATACACACACACCCTGGAAGAACTTCTGGAGCACTTCTGAATTTTGTCCTTTTTAAACACTCTCACCCACACACTCTGTTGAAGAATCTCTAGAGGGCTTCTGATTTCGTGTTCTTTTTACACACTCACACACACACACCCTTACAGAATCTCTGGCCGCTTTACTTCATGTCTTTTTACACACACACACACACACACACACACCCTTGCAGAATCACTAGAGGACTTCTGATTTTGTTTTCTTTTACACACACTCACACACTCACAATCATACCCTTGCAGAATCTCCAGAGGGTGTCTGACTTCGGGTCCTTTTTCCACACACACTCACATACACTCACCCTTGCAGAATCTCTGGAGGGCTTCTGATTCGCATCCATTTTACACACAAACCCACACTCTCACACACTTGCAGAATCTCTGGAGGGCTTCTGACTTCTTGTACTTTTTACACACACATACACACACACTCACACTCATACACTTGCAGAATCATTGGAGGGCTTTTGACTTCTTCTCCTTTTTACACACAAACACACACATACACACCATTGCAGAATCTCTAGAATGCTCCTGATTTGGTGGCCTTTTCACACACACAACCTTGCAGAATCTCTAGAGGGATTCTGATTTCGTGTCCTTTATACACACACACAAATCTTGGCAGAATCTCTTCAGGGCTTCTGACTTCGTGTTCCTTTAACACACACACACACACAAACATAACGTTGCAGAATCTCTAGAGGACTTGTGGCTTCGTGTACTTTTTACACACACACAAACACATTTACACTCGTACCCTTGCAGAATTCTTTAGGGCTTCTGACGTCGTGTCCTTTTTACACACACAAAAACCCACACACACTCACTCTTTTGCTAAATCTCTGGAGGGCTTCTGACATCGTGTCCTTTTAACACACCCACACACTCACACTCTTGCAGAATCTATGGAGGGCTTCTGACGTAGTGTTCTCTTTACACACACACAACCTTACATAATATCTGCAGGGTTTCTGACTTCGTGTCCTTTTTACAAACACACACAAACCCTTGCAGAATCTCTAGAGGGCTTCTGACTTCGTGTTCTTTTTCCACACACTCACACACTAACACCCTTGCAGAATCTCTGGATGTCTTCTAACTTCGTGTTATTTTTACACACACACACACACACACACACACACACACACACACACACTCACACCCTTGTGAAATCTCTGGAGGGCTTCTGACGTCGTGTCCTTTTTACACACACTCACAACCTTGCAGAATCTCTGGAAGTATTCTGACGTCGTGTCCTTTGTACACACACACACACACCCTTGCAGAATATCTGGAGGCCTACTGAATCGTGTTCTTTTTACACACTCACACACACAAATGCACAAACCTTTGAAGAATCTCTGGAGGGCTTCTGATTTCGTGTCCTTTTTAGACACACACACATACACACACATCCTGGAAGAACTTCTGGAGCACTTCTGAATTTTGTCCTTTTTAAACACTCTCACCAACACACTCTGTTGAAGAATCTCTAGAGGGCTTCTGACTTCGTGTTCTTTTTACACACTCACACACACACACCCTTGCAGAATCACTAGAGGACTTCTGATTTTGTTTTCTTTTACACACACTCACACACTCACAATCATACCCTTGCAGAATCTCCAGAGGGCTTCTGACTTCGGGTCCTTTTTCCACACACACTCACATACACTCACCCTTGCAGAATCTCTGGAGGGCTTCTGATTCGCATCCATTTTACACACAAACCCACACTCTCACACACTTGCAGAATCTCTGGAGGGCTTCTGACTTATTGTACTTTTTACACACACATACACACACACTCACACTCATACACTTGCAGAATCATTGGAGGGCTTCTGACTTCTTCTCCTTTTTACACACAAACACACACATACACACCATTGCAGAATCTCTAGAATGCTCCTGATTTGGTGGCCTTTTCACACAAACAACCTTGCAGAATCTCTAGAGGGATTCTGATTTCGTGTCCTTTATACACAAACACAAATCTTGGCAGAATCTCTTCAGGGCTTCTGACTTCGTGTTCCTTTAACACACACACACACAAACATAACGTTGCAGAATCTCGAGAGGACTTGTGGCTTCGTGTACTTTTTACACACACGCAAACACATTTACACTCGTACCCTTGCAGAACTCTTTAGGGCTTCTGACGTCGTGTCCTTTTTACACACACAAAAACCCACACACACTCACTCTTTTGCTAAATCTCTGGAGGGCTTCTGACATCGTGTCCTTTTAACACACACACACACACACACACACTCTTGCAGAATCTATGGAGGGCTTCTGACGTAGTGTTCTTTTTACACACACACAACCTTACATAATATCTGCAGGGCTTCTGACTCCATGTCCTTTTTACAAACACACACACACCCTTGCAGAATCTCTAGAGGGCTTCTGATTCGTATTCTTTTTCCACACACTCACACACTAACACCCTTGCAGAATATCTGGATGTCTTCTAACTTCGTGTTCTTTTTACACACACACACACACACACACACTCACACCCTTGTGAAATCTCTGGAGGGCTTCTGACGTCGTGTCCTTTTTACACACACTCACAACCTTGCAGAATCTCTGGAGGGATTCTGACGTCGTGTCCTTTTTACACACACACACACACCCTTGCAGAATATCTGGAGGGCTACTGATTCGTGTTCTTTTTACACACTCACACACACAAATGCACAAACCTTTGAAGAATCTCTGGAGGGCTTCTGATTTCGTGTCCTTTTTAGACACACACACATACACACACACCCTGGAAGAACTTCTGGAGCACTTCTGAATTTTGTCCTTTTTAAACACTCTCACCCACACACTCTGTTGAAGAAACTCTAGAGGGCTTCTGACTTCGTGTTCTATTTACACACCCACACACACACACCCTTACAGCATCTCTGGCCGCTTTACTTCGTGTCTTTTTACACACACACACACACACACACACACACACACACCCTTGCAGAATCACTAGAAGACTTCTGATTTTGTTTTCTTTTACACACACACACTCACAATCATACCCTTGCAGAATCTCTAGAGGGCTTCTGACTTCGGGTCCTTTTCCCACACACACTCACCCTTGCAGAATCTCTGGAGGGCTTCTGATTCGCATCCATTTTACACACAAACCCACACTCTCACACACTTGCAGAATCTCTGGAGGGTTTCTGACTTCTTGTACTTTTTACACTCACATACACACACACTCACACTCATACACTTGCAGAATCATTGGAGGGCTTCTGACTTCTTCTCCTTTTTACACACAAACACACACATACACACCATTGCAGAATCTCTAGAATGCTCCTGATTTGGTGGCCTTTTCACACACACAACCTTGCAGAATCTCTAGAGGGATTCTGATTTCGTGTCCTTTATACACACACACAAATCTTGGCAGAATCTCTTCAGGGCTTCTGACTTCGTGTTCCTTTAACACACACACACAAACATAACGTTGCAGAATCTCTAGAGGACTTGTGGCTTCGTGTACTTTTTACACACACGCAAACACATTTACACTCGTACCCTTGCAGAACTCTTTAGGGCTTCTGACATCGTGTCCTTTTTACACACACAAAAACCCAAACACACTCACTCTTTTGCTAAATCTCTGGAGGGCTTCTGACATCGTGTCCTTTTAACACACACACACACACACACACACACTCACACTCTTGCAGAATCTATGGAGGGCTTCTGACGTTGTGTTCTTTTTACACACACACAACCTTACATAATATCTGCAGGGCTTCTAACTTCATGTCCTTTTTACAAACACAAACACCCTTGCAGAATCTCTAGAGGGCTTCTGACTTTGTGTTCTTTTTCCACACACTCACACACTAACACCCTTGCAGAATCTCTGGATGTCTTCTGACTTCGTGTTCTTTTTACACACACACACACACACACACACACACACACACTAACACCCTTGCAGAATCTCTGGATAGGGTTTGTATTCATGACCTTTTTACACACGCACACACACCCTAGCAGAATCTCTGGAGAGCTTCTGTTCGTGACCTTCATACACACTCACACACTCAAACCCTTGCAGATTCTCTGCAGGACTTCTGACTTCCTCTCATTTTTACACACACACAGACACTCTCACTCATACCCTTGCCGAATCTCTGGAGGGCTTCTGACTTCATGTCATTTTTACACACACACACACACACACTCACACCCTTGCCGAAACTCTACAGGTCTTCTGATTTCAAATCATTTTTACATATACACATACATTCACACCATTGCAGAATCTCTGGAATGATTCTGATGTCGTGTCCTTTTTACACCCACCCACCCACAAACACACACACACACATACACACACCCTTGCAGAACATCTGGAGGGCTTCTGACTTCGTGTCCTTTTTACACACACACGCAAACCCTTGCTTAATCTGTGGAAGGGCTCACATCTCGTGTCCTTTTTACATACACACATGCACACACCCTTGCTGAATATCTACAGGGCTTCTGACTTCATGTCCTTTTTGCACACACAAAAACACACACTCACACCCTTGCATAAGAGCAGGAAGGCTCCTGAGTGTATGTCATTTTTACACACACACGCACACACACACACACACTCACCCTTAAAGAATCTCTGGAGGCCTGCTGATTTCCTATCCATTGTACACACAAAAATACACACTCACACTCATACCATTGCAGAATCTCTGGAAGGATTCTGATGCCGTGTCCTTTTTACACCCACACACCCACACACACACACATACAGACACCCTTGCAGAAATCTGGAGGGCTTCTGACTTCATGTACTTTTTACCCAAACACACACATATATTCAAGCACCCTTGCACAATCTCTGAAGGGCTTCTGACTTCGTGTCTTTTTTACACACACAAACACACACACACACACACACACACACACACACACCCTGGCAGAACCTCTGGAGAACTTCTGACTTTGAGTCCTTTTTAATCACTCTCACACGCACACACTGTTGAAGAATCTCTAAAGGACTCTGATATCGTGGCTTTTTACACACTCACACACACACACCCTAGCAGAATCTCTGGAGGGCTTCTGACTTCGTGGCTTTTTACACACACACATATATACCGTTGGAAATGTAGAAGGCTTCTGATTTGGTGTCCTTTTCACACACACAAATACACACACAACCTTGCAGAATCTCTGAAGGGCTTCTGATTTCCTGTCCTTTGTACACACACACAAACCTTGGCAGAATCGCTATAGGGCTTCTGACTTTGTGTTCCTTTAACACACACACACACACACACACACACATTCCATTGCTGAATCTCTAGAGGACTTCTGACTTCGTGTCCTTTTTACACACAGACATCCACACCTTGCTGAATCTCTGGAGGGTTTCTAACATCATGTTCTTTTCACACACACACACACACACACAATTACATAATATCTGCAGGGCTTCTGACTTCGTGTCCTTTTTACAAACACACACACACACACACACCCTTGCAGAATATCAGGAGGGCTTCTCACTTCGGGTCCTTTTTACACACACACATACACACACACACATACACACACACCCTTGCAGAATATCAGGAAGGCTTCTGACTTCGTGTCCTTCTTACACACTCACACACACATATGCACACATGCATGCACGCTTTCAGAATCTCTGGAGGGCTACTTACTTCGTGTGCTTTTTACTCACACGCACACACAGACACACTCACACTCATATCGTTGCAGAATCTCTGGCGGGCTTCTGAGGTCGTGTTCTTTTTCCACACAAAAAAACACACACACTCACACCCTTGCAGAATCTCTGGAGGACTTTTGACTTAATGTCCTTTTTACCCAAACACACACACATATTCAAGCACCCTTTCACAAGCTCTGAAGGGCTTCTGACTTCGTGTCTTTTTTACACACACACACACACACACACACACACACACACACACACCCTGGCAGAACCTCTGGAGAACTTTTGACGTTGAGTCTTTTTAAACACTCTCACACGCACACACTGTTGAAGAATCTCTAAAGGACTCTGACATCTGTCCTTTTTTACACACACACACACCTTGGCAGAATCTCTGGAGGGCTTCTGACTTCGTGGCTTTTTACACACACACACACACACATACACACACACACACACATACCCGCACCTTTTCAGAATCTCTGGAGGGCTACTTACTTCGTGTCCTTTTCACTCACACACACACTCACACCCTTGAAGAATATCTGGAGGGCTTCTGACGCGTGTCCTTCTTACACACACACATACACACACACATCCTTGCAGAATCTTTGGAGGGTTTCTGACTTCGTGTCCATTTTACACATATATACTCACACTGATACTCTTCAAGAATCTCTGTAGGGCTTCTGGTTCTTGTCATTTTTACATACACACCAACACACACGCACACCCTTGGAATATCTCGGTAGGGCTTCTAACTTCGTGTCCTTTTTACATACACACACACACCCTTGCAGAATCTCTGGAGGCTTCTGTTCGTGTCCGTCTTACACACTCACACACTCATACCATTGCAGATTCTCTGCAGGACTTCTGATTTTGTCTCACTTTTACACATGCACACACACACTCATACCCTTGCCGAATCTATGGAGGGCTTCTGACTTCATGTCCTTTTTACACACACACACATATATACACACACACACACACACTCACACCCTTGCCAAATCTCTACAGGGCTTCTGATTTCAAGTCCTTTTTACATATACACATACATTCACAACATTGCAGAATCTCTGGAGGGATTCTGATGTCTTGTCCTTTTTACACACACACACACACACACACACACACACACACCCTTGCTGAACATCTGGAGGGCTTCTGACTTCGTGTCCTTTTTACACACACACACACACACACACACACACACACACACACACCCTGGCATAACCTCTGGAGAACTTCCGACCTTTGTCCTTTTTAAAAACTCTCACCCTCACACACTGTTAAAGAAACTCTTGAGGGCTTCTGACTTCGTGTCCTTTTTACACACTCACACATACACACCCTTACAAAATCTCTGTAGTGCTTATATTCGTGTCTTTTTACACACGCGCGTGCACACACACACACACACCCTTGCAGAATCACTAGAGGGGTTCTGATTTTGTTTCCGTTTACACACTCACACACACACACTCACACCCAGGCAGAATCACTAGACGGCTTCTGACTTCGTGTCCTTTTTACACTCAAACACACATAAACGTTGCAGAATCTCTAAAAGGCTTCTGATTTACTGTCCTTTTTACACACACACACAGACACATACACACATGCATGCACCCTTGCAGAATCTCTGGAGGACTTCTGATTTGATGTCCTTTTTAGACACACACACATACACACACACACACCCTGGCAGAACCTCTGGAGAACTTCCGAACTTTGTCCTTTTTAAAAACTCTCACCCGCACACACTGTTGAAGAATCTCTAGAGGGCTTCTGACTTCGTGTCCTTTTTACACACTCACACATACACACCCTTACATAATCTCTGTAGCGGATGAATTCGTGTGTCTTTTTACACACACACACAGGCACACACACCCTTGCAGAATCACTAGAGGGCTTCTGATTTTGTTTCCTTTTACACACAAACACACACACTCACACTCATACCCAGGCAGAATCATTAGAAGGCTTCTGATTTTTTCTCCTTTTCACACACACACACACACACACACACACACACACACACACCCTTGCAGAATCTCTAAAGATCTTCTTACTTCATGTCCTTTTTACACAATCACACACACCCTTGCAGAATCTATAGAGGGCTTCTGACTTAATGTCCTTTTTACACACCCACACACACACTTTCAGAATCTCTAAAGGGCTTCTAAGGTCATGTCCTCTTTACACACACACACATTTAAACCTTGCAGAATCTCTGGAGGGCTTCTAACGTCGTGTCCTTTTCACACATACACACACCCTTGCAGAATATCAAAGGGGCTTCTGAATTCGTGTCTTTTTTACAAACACACACGCACACACCACATCCTTGAAGAATATCTGGAGGGCGTCTGACTTCTTGTCCTTTTTACACACACACACACACACACTCACAATTGCAGAATATCAGGAGGGCTTCTGAATTCGTTTCCTTTTTACACACACACACACAAAAACAAACAAAACATCCTTGCAGAATCTCTAGAGGGCTTCTGACATCATGTCCTTTTTACAAACAGACACACACACACACACACACACACAGCCTTGCAGAATCTCTAGTGGGCTTCTGACTTCATGTCCTTTTTACACACACACACTCACAACCTTGCAGAATCTCTGGAGGGCTTCTTACTTCGTGTCCTTTTTACACACTCACACACACACACACTTTGCAGAATCTCTGGAGGGTTCTGACTTCGTTTCATTTTTATTTACACACACACTCAGATCTTTCCAGAATCTCTAGTGGGCTTCTGATTTTGTGTCCTTTTTACACACATACACACACAAACACGCACCCTTGCACAATCTCTGGAGGTATTCTTACTTCGTGTCCTTTTTACACACACACACACATTCACACACATACCCTTGCAGAATCTCTGGATGTCTTCTGACTTCGTGTTCTATTTACACACACACACACACTCACACCTATGCAGAATCTCTGGAGAGCGTTTGAATTCATGACCTTTTTACACACGCACACACACATACACACACCCTTGGAGAATCTCTGGAGGGCTTCTGTTCGTGTCCTTCTTACACACTCACACAATCATACCTTCCAGATTCTATGCAGGACTTCTGACTTCGTCTCATCTTACACACACACACACACTCACACTCATACCCTTGCCGAATCTCTGGAGGACTTCTGACTTCATGTCATTTTTACACACACACACACACACACACACACACACACACACAGACACACACTCACACCCTTGCCGAATCTCTACAGGGCTTCTGATTTCAAGGTCTTTTTACATATACACATACATTCACATCATTGCAGAATCTCTGGAGGGATTCTGATGTCGTGTCCTTTTTACACACACACACACACACACACACACCCTTACAGAACATCTTGAGGGTTTCTGACTTCGTGTCGTTTTTACACACTCAAACAGACACATACACACATGCATGCACCCTTGCAGAATCTCTGGAGGACTTCTGATTTGATGTCCTTTTTAGACACACACACATACACACACACACCCTGGCAGAACCTCTGGAGAACTTCCGACCTTTGTCCTTTTCAAAAACTCTAACCCTCACACACTGTTGAAGAATCTCTAGAGGGCTTCTGACTTTGTGTCCTTTTTACACACTCACACATACACACCCTTACAGAATCTCTGTAGCACTTGAATTCGTGTGTCTTTTTACACACGCACACACACACACAACCTTGCAGAATCTACAGTGGGCTTCTGAATTCGAGAACTTTTACACACACAAACACACACACTCACACTCATAACTTTCCAGAATCTCCTTATGGCTTCGCACTTCATGTCATTTTTCCCAACACATACACAAACAAACACATACACGCTCCCTTGCAGAATCTTTAGATGGCTTCTGACTTCGTGTCCTTTTTACACACACTCACACACATAACCTTGAAGAATCTCTGGAGGGCCTCTGACATCGTGTCCTTTATACACACACACGCACATCCTTGCAGAATCTCTGGATGGCTTCTACAGTCGTGTCCTTCTTACACACTCAAACACCTTGCAGGTTCTATGCAGGACTTCTGACTTTGTCTCATCTTACACACACACACACACTCACACTCATACCCTTGCCGAATCTCTGGAGGGCTTCTGACTTCATGTCCTTTTTACACACACACACACACAGACACACACTCACACCCTTGCCGAATCTCTACAGGGCTTCTGATTTCATGTCCTTTTTACATATATACATACATTCACACCATTGCAGAACCTCTGGAGGGATTCTGATGTCGTGTCCTTTTTACACCCCCCCCACACACACACCCTTGCAGAACATCTGGAGGGCTTCTGATTTCGTGTCCTTTTTACACACTCACACAGACACATTCACACATGCATGCACCCCTGCAGAATCTCTGGAGGACTTCTGATTTCGTGTCCTTTTTAGACACACACACACACCCTGGCATAACCTCTGGAGAACTTCCGACCTTTGTCCTTTTTAAAAACTCTCACCTTCACACACTGTTAAAAAATCTCTAGAGGGCTTCTGACTTTGTGTCCTTTTTACACACTCACACGTACACACCCTTACAGAATCTCTGTAGCGCTTGAATTCGTGTCTTTTTACACAAACACACACACATACACACCCTTGCAGAATCACTAGAGGACTTCTGATTTTGTTTCCTTTTACACACACACAAACACACTCACACTCATACCAAGGCAGAATCACTATAGGGTTTCTGACTTCCTGTCTTTTTACACACATACACGTACATACACGCACCCTTGCACAATCTCTGGAAGGCTTCTGATGTGTCCTTTTAACACACACACTCACACTCTTGCAGAATCTCTGGAGGGCTTCTGACGTAGTGTTCTTTTTACACACACACATCCTTGCATAATATCTGCAGGGCTTCTGACTTCGTGTCCTTTTTACACACACACACACCACACCCTTGCCGAACATCTGGAGGGCTTCTGACTTCGTGTCCTTTTTACACACACACACACACTTTCACACACATACCCTTGCAAAATCTCTTGATGTCTTCTGATTCGTGTTCTTTTTTCACACACACACACACACACTAACACTCACACACACACACACTCACACCCATGCAGAATCTCTGGAGTGGGTTTGAATTCATGACCTTTTTACACACGCACACACACATACACACACCCTTACAGAATCTCTGGAGGGCTTCTGTTCATGTCCTTACACAGTCACACACTCATACCATTGCAGATTCTCTTCAGGACTTCTGATTTTGTCTCATTTTTACACACACACACTCACACTCATACCCTTGCCGAATCTCCGGAGGGCTTCTGACTTCATGTCCTTTTTACACACACACACACACACAAACACACACACACACACACACACACCCTGGCAGAACCATTGAAGAACTTCTGACTTTGAGTCCTTTTTAAAAACTCTCACCCGCACAAACTGTTGAAGAATCTCTAAAGGATTCTGACATCGTGTCTTTTACACACACACACACATACACACACCCTTGCAGAATATCTGGAGGGCTTCTGACTTCGTGTCCTTTTTACACACACACGTAAACCCTTGCTAAATCTCTGGAGGTGCTCAAACCTCGTGTCCTTTTTACATACACACATGCACACATCCTTGCAGAATCTCTACAGGGCTTCTGACTTCATGTCCTTTTTACACACACAAACACACACATACTCACACCCTTGCAGAAAACCAGGAAGGCTCCTGAGTTTATGTCATTTTTACACACACACACGCACACACACACATACACGCACCCTTACAGAATCTCTGGAGGCCTTCTGATTTCCTATCCTATGTACACACACAAAAACACACTCACACTCATACCGTTGCAGAATCTCTGGAGGGCTTCTGAGGTCGTGTTCTTTTTCCACACAAAAATACACACATACTCACACCCTTGCAGAATCTCTGGAGGACTTTTGACTTAATGTCCTTTTTACCCAAACACACACACATATTCAAGCACCCTTGCACAAGCTCTGAAGGGCTTCTGACTTCGTGTCTTTTTTACACACACACACACACACACACACACACACACACACCCTGGCAGAACCATTGGAGAACTTCTGACTTTGAGTCCTTTTTAAAAACTCTCACACGCACAAACTGTTGAAGAATCTCTAAAGGATTCTGACATCGTGTCCTTTTTTACACACACAAACACACACACACACACACCCTGGCAGAATCTCTGGAGTGGTTCTGACTTCGTGGCTTTTTACACACACACACACACACACACACACACACACACCTTTGCAGAATCACCAGAGGGCTTCTGATTTTGTTTCCTTTTTTTACACACACACACACACACACACATACACGCACCTTTTCAGAATCTCTGGAGGGCTACTTACTTCGTGCCCTTTTTACTCACATACACACACACCCACACACTCACACTCACACCCTTGCAGAATACCAGGAAGGCTTCTGAGTTTATGTCATTTTTACACACAACACACATACACACACCCTTGCAGAATCTATGGAGGGCTACTTACTTCGTGTCCTTTTTACTCATACACACACACACACACTCATACCCTTGAAGAATATCTGGAGGGCTTCTGACGTCATGTCCTTCTTACCCACACACATACACACACACACATCCTTGCAGAATCTTTAGAGGGATTCTGATTCGTGTCATTTTTACATACACACCCACACACACGCACATCCTTGGAGAATCTCTGTAGGACTTCTAACGTCGTGTCCTTTTTACATACACACACACACACCCTTGCAGAATCTCTGGATATTTTCTGACTTCGTTTCCTTTTTATACACACACACACACACACACACACACACACACACACACACAAACACCTTTGCAGAATCTCTGGAGGGTTCTGACATCGTGTCTTTTTATATGTAAACACACACACACACACTCACAACTTTGCAGAATCTCTAGAGAGCTTCTGACTTCGTGTCCTTTTTACACACACACACGCACACACACACACACTCACACTACTATCCCTACAGTACCTCTAGTGGGCTCTGACTTCGTGGCTTTTTTACAAACACATAAACACGCTTACAACTTTGCAGAATCTCTAGGGGGCTTCGGATTTCATTTCCTTTTTTTCATACATGCACACACACACACACACACACATATATACACCCATGCTGAATTGCTAGAGGGATTCTGATTTTTTTTTCCTTTTTACAGACACACACATAAATACACGCACCCTTACAGAATATCTGGAGGGGTTCTGATTTTGTGACTTAAATATCCATGAAAAAGAAAATTTTTTTTCTTTGGTGATTTTCCTTTTGTTGAGCTAAGGGATGGAGAATGTACTGCATGGGCGTGACCAGCCACTGGACCGGTGTGCTGTTAACACACCCTTCTGCCTTTGCATGCTGGGGGCCTCTCTGTAAACAGAAGTGACTTGTGACTTCTGATTTCCTGGGGCTCTAAAGAGAACCCGAGAATAGAAGTACTAAATCATGAACAAAGGAGAGACAAAGGGTTAATGAGAGGACAGAAGTTTGAAGTTTCATTGGATGAACACAGCGCCAGTATCCAACAAACATGCCAAAGGCTGAACTCTGCCCGGAAGTAATGAATGAGCACTGCCTTTAGCCCGTGTCCTCACTCTCCCCGTCTCCTGCACTCCAAGCCAGCCTCACTAAGAGTAGTCAAATGTGACATGGTGGTCCTTTCATCTCTCTCTGACCCCTCACGCTGCCTTCACCTCTATCCAAGTTGCTTCATCCTTCCCCCTTCTCCCTGATCTTCCTCGTGGAAAGATCTAATTCCTACTAACTGGTAAAAGTCAGTTAGCACACAAGAAAGAAGACATCTCCTTCCTCAGCCTATGCTGCAGAAAAGGAAACTTGGGCTTGAGCTCATTTGCACAACAGTCAAAGGTCCCATCACGGGCAGGGCCATGATGTGAAAATTCAAGCAAGCAGCCCCAGAGCCAGAGCTCCCAACCCTCATCCACTGCAGTTCAAGTTCATGGGGTGAAGTGGTGAAAAGCTAACCAGAAACTGAGAGTCAATGTAGATACCCAAGGCTTACTTGCCAGGGCACTCACTCACTGCCATTGAGTCAATGCTGACTCATAACAACCCTATAGGACAGGGTAGAATTCCCCTGTGAGTTACTGAGGATGTATCTCTTTATAGGAATAGAAAGCCCCATCTTTCCCTTGTGGAGTGGCTAGTGGTTTTAAACTGTTGCACAAAGCATAACCATCACACCATCAGGACTCCAAAACATGCCAGGGCAATCAATGGTTCTGTGAGATCTTTCAGTATAGAGATATACCTTGCTCCTTGGATACACACGAGAAAGCATTCACCTCCAAGCCTAGTTTGTGATCCAAGTGAGTTTTATGAGAATTAGAAGAAGTTTCAGGTTTATAAAGGCACCTGCAGGGCTCTTCAGAAATGTGCATCTCCTTAGAAGCTTCCCTGAAAGTCACGAGGTCTGCTCTGTGCTCCTGCCTTTCAAATTACTCCCAGAAGTGGGGCGTGCTGGTGACCCTGGTTGAACTCATTGGCTGAACTGAATTCACCTGGCCTTGGTGGGCCAATTCAGGTGCAGAACACATCCAGGTGTACCTCCCCTTCCTGGCTGGGAACCTGAGCCTTTGAGCATGCGCTGTGTACCACTCGTTCATGGGGCAAAGGCTCAGACTGCTGACCATGTGTAATGGATGCCTCAGTCCCTAAGCTAAAGTACCTAGCAGTTCCAAAACCCCACTGCTGTGTAGTGTTCATGAACTTTGGTAGGAACACATCCTTACCACGAAGAATCCTGGTGGCCCAATGGCTAAGCACTTGGGCTTTAGACCGCGGTCAGTAGCAATACATGAGAAAAAGGTCTTGCCATTGTAAACATTCCACCCAACTGCCATCAAACGCAAAGGACCTCTGGTGACATGGCGGGCTACTCACAGAGCTACTAAATGCAAAGTCAACAGTTCTAACCCACCAGCTTCACTGTGGGAGAAAGATGAAGCTATCTATTCCTATAGAGACACAATATCTCAGAAACCTATAGGGAAAATTCTACCCTGCCATGGACTACTAAACGAACAACCTAATCTGTCTTGGAAGAAGTCAGGCCAGAGTGCCCTTGACAGCATATAAGGCAAGATTTTACCTCCCAAATATGTTGGACATATTGCCTGGAGAAGGACATCCTGCTTGGTAAAGTGGAGGGGCAGCACAAAAGAGGAAGGCCCTCAACGAGCTGGATTGACACCATGGCTGCATCAATGGACTCAGGCAGAGAACAAATGTGATGATGGTGCAGGACCTGGAAGTGTTTGGTTCTGTTGTGCATAGGGTCACTTTGGGTCAGAAACCACTCAAGGGCACCCGACAGCAACAACAACAAGTATATAAGATCACCATGAGTTGGAATCAACTCGATAGAAAGTGGGCTTTGGGTCTGTCATGGAACCAACCGTGGCTCATAGCGACCCAATCATGGGATTCTGAGGCTGTAAATCTTCATGGAAGCAGAGGGCTTCATCTGTCTCCTGCGGAGCAGCTGGTAGGTGTGAACCCCTGACTTTGCAGTTGACAGGCCAACACTTCCCTTAAAGTACCCCCCGGGACTCCTTTGGTAAAGATGACAGACTAGGAAACCCAATGGGGACATTTCTACTCTGTCACATGAAGGCATCCTATGCAGAATGGGCTCAACGGGAACTAACACCAACCCCACCACTTTTAACACCATCCCAACCTTACAGACTGTGCTAGGCTCTTGAAGGAATTGACTTTTTGCACTCCCACTGAGCGAGCTATGAGCATGCATGCCAACACGTAACTTCCGGTCCTGAACTAGGGATCAGCGGCACATGTAAGGATGTGCTTCTAATTTGGAAGGAAGTAAAGAGAGGGGATCTGGAAGCAGGAAAAGCCAGGAAGCAGGAGTCACTTAGGCAGACCCCTTTCCTAAACCAACTTAATTATCATATCACAGATCCTGGCTCAGAGGTGATGTTCAAAGAAGAATTGTTGACTGAATACACAAGGGAAGGTACAGAATAAGTAAACACAGAAATGTGCTAATGACCAAATGGACTCACAGTTCTGACCCTGCTCTTCTTCTTCCAGGTTCTTCTCTAGTTGCTAATGGTATTTGCTCGAACTCTCACAAGCACAAAAGGAGCCCTGGTGGCCTAGCGGTTAGGCAGTGGGCTGCTCACCACCAAACTAGCAGTTCTAAATTAGCAGGCATTCTGAAGGAGAACAACAAGCTGTCTGCTCCTTTAAAGAATTACAGTCTTGGGAATGCACAGTGGTAGCTCTACCCTGGCCCATAGGGCTGCTCTGAGTCTGACTCGACTGGACAACAGTGAGTATGGGTTTGGTTTTGTTTTCACAGGTACCCCGATTCATTGGTGGTCTTGGTAAATTGCACACGCTGGTTCAGTGGACCTTGTGCAGGGCTTGAGAATTTGCACTTCTAACAAGCTCCTGAAGTTGCTAGTCTGTGACCATATTTGGGGTGGCAAGGCTCTGGACTACCCGGGTCTTCCTGGTGGCTGCTGTCACAGCGCAAGTTCCCAAGAGTGCACCGCTACTCATTTCTTTGGAATGATTTGGACTGAGTTTTCCCAGCCATTTCATCAAGGTTTTTGGCTCTTTGTTCCATGACACTGAAAAGTTTGGACCTGACATACGCAGCTCAGGCTGTATTATCTATCTTCTCTGCCCTCTTAGATTGGAGATGGATCGCCTATGAAACGATGAGGGTAAGAAGGGTTGGGTGTCCCCGGGTAATGTGAACAGTTAGCACGCTCAAACACTGCTGAATAAAAGGTTTGCGGTTCAAATCCAAGGCCCCTCAGGAGAAAGGCCTGCTGATTGACTTCTGAACGACAAGCCGTTGAAAGCTCTGTGGGGTCCCGTGGTGCTGACCCACACGGCGTCACCGTGTGTTGGTATGGACTCCTCAGAAACGGGTTTAGTAAGCAGCACAAAGAGGAAACTCCTTGGTGAACTGGAGGCCACGGTAGCTGAAACCATGGGCTCCAACATACTACCCCTGAGGCTGGCAAAGGACCGGGCAGTGCTGCCTTGTGTTGCAAAGAAGGTCCCTGTGATGTCAGAATGACTGGACAGCACTAACAACAACAAAGGATGTCAGGGCCCTTCACTTCACCAGTCCACTGACCAGGTTCAAAGACCCGCATGCGAGTGTAGTTTCACAGTTAGACGTGTTTCTAAAAAATAATGTTTGCAAAAGTAAAATCTTGGTTTACATTTTACAGAGCATGCACAATTAGTAGAACTCTTAAGGTCCACCGGAACCTGTTTAGGGTCCCCTCCACTTGCTCACCACCGATAAGTTGATTCTGACTCATATTGATCCTACAGGAGAGGTTAAAATTTCCCCTGTGGGTATTTCTAAAACTGTAGCTCCTTATGGGAATAGAAAGCCTCCTCTTTCTCTGCAGCTGGTGGGTTCAAACTGCCAACCTTTTCTTTAGCAGCTCAGGACTGACTTGTATCTCTATGAAACCAAAATCTACCTCACTGCCAGGGAGGTGATGTTGACTCATAGTGACCCTATGAGGCAGAGTAGATCTGTCCCTGTGAGTTTCTGAGACTTTAACTCTTTATAGGAGTAGACAGACTCTTCTTCCCACGGAGTGGCTGGTGGTTTCAAAGTGCTGACTTTGGTGTTAGCAGCCCAACATGCAAACCCTATGCCACCAAAGCTCCTTTTGTACCCCTATAAGTAGATAAATATTTCTCTTATATCTGTGTTTCAACCAAAGGCATGGCTATAAAGGAAAAAAGGCCATGAGTGTCAAGAATGATTTGAAAATGTGGAGTTCTTTTGGGAAAGGATATATACATATATATATATATATATATATATATATACTTGTGTATATAAATAGAATTCTGACGGCAAGAGTGGTCAGGAGTTGGACTGTTAATCTCAAGGTCAGCAGTTTGAATGACCAACCGCTCCTCTGGAGAAAGAGGAGATTTTCTACTCCTCTAAAGAATCACAGTCTCAGAAACCCACGGGGGCCATTTTCCTCAGTCCCATGGGCCTGTGAGTAGGAATGGACTTGATGGCACTGAGGGCATGTAAATATGCAAACACCCACCTCGGACTTAGGGTTTGACCTGCTCCCCCAGCCCCGTGAGCATCTGCATCTGCAGCCATGGACTTGGCCTTCTGTGAAGAACCCATTAATGCACCGCCACAAAGACAATGAGTTTCCTCTGTGTCAGTCCATTACCCTGCCAACGTTCAGGATGGAGCCAATACCTTGGTCTCCCAGAGAAATTGGCTCAACATACCCCTGATGTGGTTGCATGACATAGGCCACTCATGCAATGCACTGCCTGTGCTCTATTTAATGCACTATCACCAACAAGTCTACATGGGTGATAACTCTGAAAACCTTGCCCAAACAGCTGGCTTCACCAAAGTATATGGAGTCATGTGGAGTCGTCGACCAGTTCGACTCTGCACTGGCTGTACGTTGGCATTGCCAAGGGGGCTTTCTCACTGACCGTGACCTGAATCTTGCTTCCACTAAGCCTTGCTTCATTGGTCTGGGATGGGGCCAGGCCAATGGGAGGCTTGAAAGCTCCTAAGGGATTCCAAAGTATGACCAAGGGTGAACACTACTGCTTTTGGCCATCACATCTGGGAAGGCCCTTGGGACTTTGCCACTCAAAGTATGATAGGTCAAGGAACCAGCAACATCAGCATTAGCTTCTCCCACGCTAATGCCATCGAATTGATGCTGACTCATAGTGAACCTACAGGACAGGGTAGAACTGCCCTTGTGGGTTTCCCAGACTGTCACTCTTGCCCGGAGTCTACAGCCTCATATTTCTCCCAAGGAGTGGCTGGTGGTTTAGGACTACTGTCCTTGTGATTAACAGCCCAAGAGTACCAGGGCCTCTAGAACTGCTGGATCCTAGACCCCACCCTGAACCCACAAAATCAGAATCTGCCCCCCAGCCCGATTTCCAGGAACCTGGGTAAGTGCATGCCTGTGAAAGTTTAAGAAATACTTCCTTAGAAACCATTACTTTCCAGAACAAACTCCTCCTGCCAGAGGTGCAGAAATGGAAGCCCATTAGGCCATGCTCGCCTAGAAGCAATTTGAGGTCTCATTGCTCCTAAATCCTGGCTGCCATCCAGATTTCCTTATTCTCACCTGGACTGTTGTCACTGCAGCAGGTATTGGTGAGTCCTCAGCACGAACAGCCCCAAATTAGGTCTAGAGACACAGCTCCCATTTCAGAGTAGTACAATCCACAGTTTACTGTAGAGTTTCTGGCTTTTACTGGCTTGGGGTAGGGTCTAGTGGGAAACGCAACTTAGCAACAGCCATTATGTATTCTGGATGTGCACAATGAGTTTGTCTTGAGGCATATTTATGTCTGATGTTGTTATGTATTCTCTTTCTATCCCATGCAACGTTACTTTTTTTTGAAAATTTATATTTGCTTTTAATTACCCAGACATATAAGTGATTTATAGCTAGGTCTGATCAATTGGAATCAGATGACCACGCCTGGATTAACCATGGGTCCTGGTGACCATTAGGCACTTCTTTCCATGAATGATATTTTCACCTGGGTGAATGCATTCACGGCTTTTCTTCTCTTAAGATAAATAAGCAGGTGGGTATCATTTTGCTCTGCTGGCACTTTCTTGTGCTGTTTTAAGTTCACCCAGCAATTTTTAAAAAGAGAAACATATTACAACTGTCACACACTTTATAATTCATGTGGAAAAATTTGAAGAAGAGCTAAATAGAGTTGACCCGTGGTGCAGTCTTACATACTGCTTGTTAGAGGGTACTGAAATCTTACATACATAAACACTAGAAACCAGGAGAGCGGAAATGGTGGTTCCATGGCAGAATTCTCACTAGCCATGCAGGAAATTTGGGTTTGATTCTTGGCCAGTGCGCCTCCTGTTACAGATACCACCTAACTGCTAGTGGAGGCTGGCATATTGCTATGATGCTGAACAGATTTTAGCGAGGTTTTCTGCCTACAGACAGACTAGGAGGAAAGGCCTGGTGAACTCCTTCAAGCCATCAGCCACTGAAAACCCCCCAGCTGACAAGGGGTCAAATCTACAACCCATTGAAGGAATGGGGCAGGACCAGTGGGCATTGAGTTCTGTAGCGCATGGAGTCCGCATGAGTCAGGAGCTGGCTGACTTGAAGGCAATTGTCCACAGCACTCTCTAGGAAGGCAGTGGTTGGAGCACATAGGCGTCCTTCATGTGACCCCGTGATCATCAAGCCTTAAGTCATGCAACCAACTCTGGGAAATGAAAAATGCCCGGGGTACCAGGGATATTTGAAGGACCTGGTGTAAATTGGTTCAGCCTGAGGGAGTTCTGGAAACCACCGAGGTAAGTTTCCTACTGAAACCACTAACTTAGCTCCAGTGCGAGTGGATGAGTGTCTGCGCATGTACCCAGCCACCATTAGTGCGTTTTTTTTTTGTTGTTGTTGTTATTGTTGTTGCCGTTCACGTCCGTAGAGTCGATGCCGATTCACAGTGACCCTATATGACAGGATAGAATTCCCCCGGTGAGTTTCTCACACTGTGACTCTTTACGGGAGTAAAAAAGCCTCATCTTTCTCTTGAGTGACTGGTGGTTTTGAATGGTTGATCTTGCCAGTAGTCCATTGCGTAACCAGGTGCTGTCAATTTGGTTCCAACTCATGGCCACTCTACGTACAGCAGAACAAAACAAAACGCTGCCCTGCACATTTCTCACAGTCATTCCTACATTTGAGCCACTGTGTCAACCCATCTTGTGGAGGTTTGTCCTCCTTTTGTCTTGACCAAGCATGCTGCCCAACTCCAGGGACTGGTCCCTCCTGAACACACAAAGTACATGAAGCCAAATGTCACCATCCTCGCTTCTAAGAATCAATCTGGCTGTAGTTCTTTCAACATAGATTTGTTTGTTCTCCTAGAAGTTCCTTGGTGTATTCAATATTCCTCACCAGGACCATATTTCAAATGCATCATTTCTTCTCGTGGGACTTCCTTATGCATTTTCCAGCTTCCACATGAAAATAATCATGCATTGGGATAGGATATTCCTGAGTTTTTAAGGTGGCAAAGTCACCTTGGTTCAAAAAAATGTTTAAAAGAACTTTTGCAGCAAATTCACTGAAAGCAATTTATCCAGTGATTTCTTTACAGATATTTCTATGAGCGTTGGTTGTGGATGGGTCCAAGTAAGATGAAATGCTTCTTCATTTAAATCTTTTCTCTGTTTATCATGTTGCTTATTGGTTCAGTGGTTAGGATTCTTATTCTTTTAACCTCGAGTTGTAATCCATACTGAAGACTATCATCTTTGAACTTCATCAGTAAGTGCTTCAACTCCTCTTCCCTTGCAGCAAGCAAGGCTGGTCGCCTGCATATCTCTGGCTGTTCTCAAATCTTCCTGCAATCCTGAAGTCTCCAATTCAGCCATTCAAAACTCAAAACAGCTCAATGCCATGGAAGTCAAGTCAATTGTGACTCCAGCAACCCTGTAGGCCAGGGAAGAACCTCCCGGAAGGTTTCCAAGGCTGTAATCTTTGTGGCAGCACATGGTCACATCTTTCTCACTCGGAATAGCTGGTGAATTCCATGTGTTGCTCTTTCAGTTAACAGTGAAGTGCTTAAACATTGCCCTACCTGGATTCCAAGTGTGAGCTAGGAGCCACAATTTTCTTCTGAGACCAAAGGGGTTGTTAGGTGTGAATTCTCGACCAAGGGTGGTCCAGCAGACCTGCTCAGTATTCGCCCAGGTGCAAAATCCATCAAGAGGATGCATTGTCATTATTTTTAATCACATAACACACCCGGGTGTAGCAGCAACCCAGCTTTGTAATATCACCCTGGTTTTGAGAAATATGTACCATTCCTTGATAACGCTTCCCAATCCTTTAATATCCTGCAGCTCAGTCCCTGATGTCGGGCTGTAACAAAATGTGTGAAGGGAGACCATATGTCAATAAACTCTCCCCGTCTGCCTCAACTCAGCGCATAATCAGCTCCAAGGTAAAATGCATGGTAAATCAGTTATGCGCTGGCGGGGAGGGAAAGGGGCCCCTTTCAGGTTTGTCTTCTGATGAAGCTGACCAAAATGACTTCTTATTTCAGCCAATTAGGAAAGTGAGAGTTGCCCCCCCCCCCCCCCGCTCGACATTTTTCTTTTCTTTTCCCTTTTTGTCCCTTTCCCCTTGGAGGGACAGCCTGCTCTGCTATTCTGAAAGGGTTGTCTGTTTTATGCTGCGCTCTCCACTCCATTAAATCACCTTTCCTCACATTAAATACAGGTCTTCAGGGTGGTCAGAGAGCTTTGCTCTGAGGGATAATGATATAATGAGGATGACGTGCATGAAAAATCATTTTTCAGCTCAATCCCAGGCAGACCACTGGGAAGCATGCAATGGGAAGGGAGAGAGGTGTACCTCACTTTAGACAAGAGCCAGGCTTCTGAGGGGGGCAGTCTCGACCTGGAAGGCTGCAGAAGGCTTCTTTACCTCACGCACTCATTCATTCAACCAGCTTGCTACTTACTTATTAAATGCCAGACCTTGGGGCTCTCTCACTGAACAAAAGAGACAAAAATCCCCCTTCTGTCAAGAAGCTTCCATAAACAGAGGCATTCAAACACTTCCTAGAGAATGTGTTTAAAGTCCAATTTACACAAAAGCAGAAGAAGAGACTGATGTGAGGGGTTTCACACACACACATGTTCATATATGACTCCCATTGCAGCGACAAAGTGTAGTACTCTTCCAGGAGACACTATTCATTGGAGTTAAATTGCTCCCCCCAAACCCCTGAGCTCTCTCTCTCTCTTTTTTTTCTTTCTTTCTGAGAGCAATTGCCCTTGGAAGGGATTAGCTGTTATCACTCTCTAGCACCTTAGTGTGAAATTATTTATTGGCTCCTTTTCCTGCCTAGATAGGAGGGGCCTCCAGGGCTGCTAAAAGCCAGAAAAATCTCAAAAAAAGCAGCAACAAGAGAGGCAGAGGACAATAGGGGCCAGTGTTTCTCATTTGGGTGGGGGGGCATTTGTTAAAGATGCAGATTACATACTCATACAGCACACACACACTTCCCTCCCGCCCCACCCAATATGGCCCTACTGAATAAGGATCCTACCCCACCATCTGTCCGGGAGCCCCTGAACTGGCCCTTCCCATGAAACAAGCCAGGGCCATTGAAAGTGACTCTTTAGGCAAAAGACCAATGACTTAGGTTTTCCAAATCAGGATAAAGCCCATTTGTTAAGCACTTGCATATTAACCAAAAGGTTGATGCTTCAAACCCACCCACAGGTTCCTAGGAAAGCAGGCCTGGTGATCTGTTTCTGAAAGGGCACAGTCTTGAAAAGGATCCCTGGTAACATATTGTCCTGCTAGCCATAAGGTCAAGAATTCAATACTACCAGCTGCTCTGAGAGAGAAAGCTGAAGCTTTCTACTGTACAAATGTATAGTCTCAGAAACTTACCAGGGCAAGTATACTCCGCTGCCATGAGTCAGAATTGACTCAATGGCAGCAAGTGAGTGGATGGGCAGGGATTGATTGGGCACCAACTAACACTAAGAACAACTATTTTGGGTGGCAGTGACATTCTTCTGCTTTATCTAGAATCTGAACTCTCAGCGTCATTAACAATGGAGGCAACGGACAAATAATTATAAACTACAGAAGGGTAAAGAGAAGCTAAAGAAGTTACTTCTGTTTGGGGTTTAGTTGAGTGTTTTTTTGAGCAGAAAATATGAACTATGAAGGAGCAGGGACTTGCTGGACTTAAATATAAACTGTAAGATCTCTCTCCGGGCTAGAGTTACATCTCAATTCTTGGCTCTGCATGAAAAAGAATTCACGCCAAAGCCTGGCTCGTGATCCAAGTGAGTTTAATGAAAGTTAAAAGAAGTTTCAGGTTTTATGCGGCACCCCTAGGATTCCTCCCCACCTTGCAGCCTGGCAGAGACTGCTCGAGGTCACGCAAAGATCTCTCTCCTAAGCTTTCCTCCAAAAAAAGACCTGTCTCATGTTCTTTCTCAAGTTCTCTCCCCAGTTCCTGTCCCCAGTTTTTCCTTTCTCCCCCTCGCTCCTGCCTTTTCAAGGATTCCCGGGAGGAGGCATGGTGAATGACCCCAGGTCGATCCCATTGGCTGAATTGCAATCACCTGGCCCAGGTGGGCTGATCCAGGTTTAACGGCCTTCCGTACCCACCAGCGGGAAAACCTAGGCTTTTGTTCTATGCTTGGTTCTCCTGGGCATGCGTCAATGGACATCTCATTCCTGCCTATCTGCCTAACAAAACCTATTTTTCAACCGCAAGTCTTTCTTGCCAAAAAATAATGTCCCATAATAGGAATGGCATGAGCATGGCTTCTGCGTTGGATCAGATCAAGAAGATTGCTTTCATGCCCTGTACTAAGATCACAAAAGAATGTAATCCAGTGCCTTGTAGACAGTCTTGTGTACACAAAAGGTTTTCTAAGAGTCTAAATAGGCTGAATTGCAGCTTAAAACAGAGAGGGACCCATTTCAAAGAGACGTGGGGACATGGCTTTCATAAAATGGAATGCATCATGTAATCCAGTGCAAGGGAAACCCACTAACTTTGGGAAGGAACTGCATTGGCTTGGACTAAACAGCCAGAGATAGTGCTACATAAAAAGAAAGAAGATGATTGATAAAGCAACCCAGACATTATTGTGGAAAAGGAAAAGGGACTTAGAAGACAATCAAAAGCTACAAGGAACCTCTCTTAGGGAGAAGTCTTGTGGTTTCAACTTGTGTGCTCTGGGGGATATTTGGCAGTCACGTATTAAATTGTGCATTCAATTTAATCCCTTTAAGGGATTTTGTCACTGGGCCTACAGACCAACTATCCTGACAAAAAAATCTATCTTGAAAATCACCCTACTGTGAGGAAGCTAAAGGCAAGCACATGATACGATCACATGGAGGGAAATTGGGGAGCCAATGCAACAGCAAGAACCCAGGCCCTAGACCTAGGCCCTAGACCTATGAACCAAAGCAAACCCATCTTGCCGGGTCTCGCTGCTTGAGCTGGATTGGCCAATAACACGTGGAGTGGAGATGGGCTGCCCCAGCCAAACCTTCCTCAAATTACAAAATTATGAGCAAATAATACACCGAGTCGGATTGAAAGTCACTAAGCAGAAATAGGTAAGTAAAACATATGGGCCTACCATTACCTATCTGTAAAGAGTCTTTGGCAACTGGTTTATGGAAGACGCAGGCCCTGATTACCTCCCATAACACGTATTCTTTATCATAGCCAGAAATGTAATGAAATAATTTTGTGGTCAGGTGTCACCACAAACTGAGGAAATATATGAAAAAGTCACGGCATTAGGAAGGCTGAGAAACACTGGTGTAGGGAATGGTTGGGATCTCAATGTAGGAAAACATGAACTTAATAGGCATTCAGGCAGTGTAGCACTTGGGTTTCATTGGAGAGGAAAGAACTATTGATCTTGTTACAAGGACAAACAAATCTGGAAGTAAATGCTTTTGTGGATGAAAACAAAACATAAAACAAACTCTTGAAAGATTTCTGTATGCTAGAGATGAATTGCAATCAAGAAAATTAAATGATATCTGTTAGGGGTCCAGCAGAAAACAAACCATTCAGAAGTTTTAATTAAAGAGAGTTTAATGAAGACTGTTCACAGTGGTGCGGATGGGGTGAAGGGAACCAACAAAAATAGGGAGGCCCCAAGGGGTTAACAAGAGCATAAAGCTGTTGCCACGTGTCCTATGGAATTTCCTCTACAGCTCTTTGACTTCATATCTTCCTATTGTCTTAGCTACTCTATGATGTAGAGCAATTCTACCTCATAGGAATTTTATACTACTGTCCTCTCCCAATTTCCATTACTTTCCAACTTCATTCGTGTTAAAATATGTAGTATTTAATCAGATTTACTATGCTCTAAACCAGTGGTTCTCAAACTTCGTAATTCCTTGGCACTATAGTGAAGTCCCTGATGTGGTGAACATCCATTCATAAAATTATTTTTGTTGCTACTTTATACCTGTAATTTTGCTACTAATAAGAAGAGGCCAACCCCTGTGAATGGGTAGCTCAAGCCCCAAAGAGGTCCTGATCCACAGGTTGTGAACCGCTGCTCTAAACTAAGAAGTGTTTCTTTAAGATGTAGTTCAGTATATTGTTAGACGCCCAAGTCCTATTGTTGCTGTTGTTAGGTGCAATCGAGTGGGTTTTGGCTCACAGCAACTCTATGTACAATGTACTGAAATGCTGACCCATCCTGTGCATTCCTCACAGTGGTTCTTTGCTTGGGTTCTATGTTGCAGCCACTGAGCTATTCCAAATTGTAGGGGCTGCCTCTCTTTTGCTGCCCTTCTAATGTACCAATATTTGTGTCATCCTCTAGGACAGTGATCTCAACCTTCCTAATTCCACAACACTTTCCAATGTAGTGGTAGACCTTCAATCATAAAATTATATTCTTTGCTACTTCATAACTCTAGTTTTGCTACTGTTATGAATAGTGCCACCTTGTAAAAGGTTCGTCTAAGCCCCAAATTGGTCACGACCCACATGTTGAGAACTGCTGCTCTAAATTCAGAGGAGTTTCTCTTAAGGTCTGCTTCACCATACTGTTAGAAGCTCAAGTCCATTTGTTGTTGTTGTTAGGTGCCGTAGAGTGGGTGTGTCTCATAGCAACTCTATGCACATTATAATGGAACGCCGCCCTGTCCTGTGCCCTCCTCATAGTGGTTCTTTGATTATGTTCAGCCACTGTACTAATGTATCTTGTTGGGGACTTCCTCTCTTGTCCTGCTCTTCTGTACCAAGATTTGGGTCTTCCTTTAGAGCAGTGGCTCTCAACTTTCCTAATGCCATTTTCTTTTCATACTGATTCTCATTTAGTGGTGACCCCCAACCATAAAATAATTTTCATTGCACATTCATAACTGTAATTTTGTTACTGTTATGAATCATGATACCCTGGTGTAATTTTCATTCCACACTACAAAGGGGTTGTGACACGCAGGTGAAAATCCTCTGCTCTAAACTAAGAGGAGATTCTCTTAAGATAGAATTCAGCATATTTGTAGATGCAGAAGTTCTGTTGTTAGGTACCATTGAGTGGGTTTTGGCTCATAACAACTCTATGCACAATGCAAAGAAACACTTTCCCGTCCTATGCCACAGTGGTTCTTACACTTGCGCTCATTGTAGCAGCCACTGTGCTAAACCAACTTTTGGGTAGCTGCCTCTTTTTTGTGGCCTTTCTACTGTACCAAGAATTGTGTCTTCCTCTAGGGCAGTGGTTGTCAAATTTCCTAATGCCATGACCCTTTCATACAGTTCCTCATGTAGTGGTGACTCACATCATAAAATTAATTTCATTGTTACTTTGTAACTGTAATTTTCATACAGTTATGAATCGGGTCATACTTGTGAAAGGGTCATTTGACCGCCAAAGCGGTCGCGACCCACAGATTGAAAACTGCTGGTCTAAACTAAGAGGAGTTTCTCTTAATATCTATTTCACCCTATTGTTAGAAGCACAAATCCCGTAGTTATTGTTGTTAGACTCTGTCGCATAGCTTTCGACGTACAGCTACTCTAAGAACAATATGGTGGAAAGGTGTCCTGTCCTGTGCCATCCTCACAGTGGTTCTTTTGCTTGCTCGGATTGTTACAGCCACTGTCGTATTCCATCTTGCTGTGGGTTGCCTCTTTTTTGCTGCCCTTCTACTGTACCCAGATTTATGTCTTTCTCTAGGGCAGTGGTTCTCTACATTCCTAATGCCACGACTCTTTCACACCATTTCTCTTGTACTGGTGACACCCCCCAATCATCAAATTATTTTCCTTGTTATTTCATAACTATAATTTTACTACTGTTATGAATCAGGCCACCCTGTGAAATGGTCATTCCTCCCCCTTAAAACGTTGTGATCCACAGTTTGAGAGCTGCTACTCTACACTAAAAGGAGTTTCTTTTAAGGTCTACTTCAGCATATTGTTAGAGGCACAAGTCCTGTTGTTTTTGGCTGCCTTCGAGTGGGTTTTGGCTCATACCAACTCTATGCACCATGTAATGAAATGCTTTCCCGTCCTGTGCCTTCCTCACAGTGGTTCTTTTGCTCATGCTCATTGTTGCAGCCACTGTGCCAATCCATCTTGTTGGTCACTGCCTCTTTTCCTGCCCTTCTATACACAGATTTGTGTCTTCCTCTAGAGCAGTAGTTCTTAATTTTCTGAATGCCTCTACCATTTCACACCGTTCCTCATGTAGTGGTGACATCCCAAACATAAAATATATTCATTGCTACATCATAACTGTAATTTTGCTTCTGTTATGGATCAGGCCACCCATGGGAAAGGTTCATTACTCTCCTCAAAGGTGTCAGGACACACAGTTTGAGAACCAATGTTCTAAATTAATAGGAGTTTCTCTAAAGGTCCACTTCAGAATATTCTTCGAACCACAAGTCCTGTTTTTTATTGTTAGGTGCCTTTTAGTGTGTGTTGGCTCATAGCAATTGTATGCACAATATAATGAAACCCGGCCCCATCTTGTGCGATCCTCACAGTGGTTATTTTGCTTGTGCTCATTGTTTCAGCCATTGTACTAATCCAACTTTTGGAGTGCTGCCTCTCTTTTGCTGCCCCTCTAATGTACCATGATTTGTGTCTTCCTCTAGGGCAGTGGTTCTCAAATATGCTAATGTCATGACCCTTGCATACATTTCCTCATGTAGTGATGAACCGCCAATCATAAAATTATTTTCATTGCTACTTCGCAACTTTAATTTTGATGTAGTTATGAATTGGGCCTCCACTGTGAAAGGGTCATTTGAACACCCCCCCAAGGGTTCGCAACCCACAGGTTGAGAATCGCTGCTCTAAACTAACAGTAGTTTCTCTTAGGATCTACGTCACCATATTGTGAGAAGCACAAGTCCTGTAGTTATTGTTGTTAGGTGCTGTCCAGTAGTTTCGTCTCACAGCAACTCTACGCACAATATAATGAAATGCTGCCGCCACTTAGGCAATCCTCACAGTGGCTCTTTGCTTGCGCTCATTGTTGTAGTCACTGTGCTCTTCCATCATTTGGCGGTCTGCCTCTCATTTGCTGGCTTTCTACTCTACCAAGATTTCTGTCTTCCTTTAGGCCAGTGGTTCTCAACCTCCCTAATTCCACAACCCTTTCATACCATTCCTGATGTAGTGCATACCCCCCAATCATAAATTTATTTTCATTACTACTTCATAACTGTAATTTTGCTACCGTTATGTACTGCGACACCCCTGTGAAAGGGTCATTTATCACCTAAATGGCATCCTGGCCCACAGGTTGAGAACCGCTGCTCTAAACTATGAAGAATTTTTCTTTAGATATATTTAAACACATTGTTAGAAGCACAAGTCTTTTGTTATTGTAGTTAGGTGCCATAGAGTGGGATTCAGCTCACAGTAACTCTATGCAAATATAATGAAACACTGCCCTGTGCCATCCTCACCGTGCTTCCTTGCTTGTGCTTTGTGTTGCAGCCACTGTGCTATTCCAACTTGTGGGGGCTGCCTCTCCTTTGCTGCTCCTCTACTATACCAACATTTGTGTGTTCCTCTCAGACAGTGGTTCTCAACCTTCCTAATTTCATGACCCTTTCACACAGTTCCCAATGTAGTGGTGGACCCCCAGTCATAAAACTTTTTGCTGCTGAAATCAGGGAGGTAGGTAGTAATAGCGGGAACCACTTACTACTCCCATAGTTCCCATACCAACCTGGACCATTTGGTGGGAGGAATGGGGGTTTCGGTGCTTGGTGGAGGTGAAGGCTGACGTGTTTAGAGTGGAGAGAGGAAAACAGCCTGTTGGGGAAATGTTATTGGAGATGGCTTTGAGACTAGCCTCTGCTGGTCTCTTGCTCCTCACTCTCCTCTTGGTAGCAGCACGTGTGTTACCCTCCCCACCATGCCTCATCCCAACTTGGAGCCCTTCTGGATATTATTTCCTTATGTAAAAGCTGTCAGCTCATTATCCTGCTTTCTTTCATTCATGCTTCTTTAGCTCCGTGTTGACTTCTAATAGGAGAGAATCAGAAAAGTTAAGTCCCCACCCCACAGGGCCTTTGTTGAAGGAGATGGCAAGCTGTGTACGGAATATCTTCTAGCTCACTCTCTCACTTCTCCCTAATAGATTTTTCCTGCCACTGCTCCTGGCTGGAGGGGATGGAGAGTTCAAGTGATGCCACAGAAGTCACAGCAAAAGAACCAAGGCACTTAGCAAAGACCATTTATGAGCTGGAATATGATAGAAGCTCTTGAATGGGAAGGCACCAGTCTGGCAGTAAACATGCTCCTACGGACCCTCCCAGTTCTAAGGCTTTAGTGCAGTCCCACCTGAATGAGTTCTTCCTGGGTGAGTTCCTCCTGAAAGCGAAAGAGGGCTTATCCCTCTTTATCTTTGAAGCTATGCCTTCTATACCTACTGGATCCAGATATTGAGGATCTTCGCTTCCTGATTCCTGAACTCAACTGTGCTGATTGATAGCTGCATGGCCAAGGACCCAGACACAGCTCTGGATTCTCTGTTCGCTCTCTTTAGCCACCATTGGTTTCCTTTTGTCTAATTGTGCAACAGAAATCTCGGAGGATGCTTTATTCTAAAGTTCTTCCACTTCCCTAAGGCGGGTATAGAGAAAGGCAAAGTTAGCTGGAGTATCTCCAGCACACACTGGAACCCCAAGGGGGCTGCATAGGTCTCATCCAAAAGTGGAGATCTGCTGCCTCACCCCTAGCCTGGGAACCCATCATGGGTAGGGGCCAAGTGCTGTTTCTATCTGGACCTTCAGGGTCTTTGCAGTGCCTGGCTCATAGAGCAAATGAAAAATGCTTGTTTCTTCATAACAAGTCAGAGATTTACTATTGTTGTTAGGGTCGGTCCTGTTGGTTCCCACTCATAACAACCCTATGTCAAACAGAACACAACGCCACCCGGTACCATCATCACAATTGTTCTTCTGTTTGAGCCCATTACTGCAGCCCCCATGTCCATCCATCTCATGAGAGCCTCCCTCTTTTCCATTGCCCTTCCACTTTACCAAGCATGATGTCCTATTCCTGGGCCTGGTCTCTCCTGACAACATGTTGAAAGTACATGTCCAAAGGGTGACAAAATCTGGCCATCCTTACTTCTAAGGAGCATTTGGCCTGTGCTTCTTCCAAGACAAGTTTATTGGTGCTTCTGGTAGTCCATAGTACTTTCTATGGTTCTTTTTCCCTAGCACCATAATCCAAATGCATCGATTCTTCTTTGGCCTGCCTTATTTAATCTCCAAATTTTGCATGCACAGGTAGTGTTTGAACACACCATGGCTTGTGTCAGATGCACCTTAGTTCTCAAAATAACATCCCTGCTTTTCAATACTCTAAAGAGGTCTTGTGAATATTTAGCCAATACAATGCAATGCATTTTTTAAGCTCTTGACTGCTGCTTGCATGAGCGTTGATCATGGATCCAAGGAAGAGGAAATCCTTGACCACCTCACAATTCTACATCTAAGCATATACCTCAAAGAATAACAAACAGAGACTCAAAGAGATAGTGGTATACAAGTTCACTGCAGCACTACCCACAATAGCTGAAAGGTGACTATTACCAAAGTGCCCGGGGCCCGAAGAATGGATAAACCAAACAATATCTAAGTCATGCAATGGAATATTATTCAGCCTTTAAAAAGGAATGATGTTTTGGAATATGCTACACCATGCAGGGACTTTGAACACCTTCTGCTGAGTGAAACAAGTCAGACCATAAAGAGATTGATATAAAATATGCAGAATCCATAGGGAAATCCATACACAGCAAGCAGAGTCACGGTTGATAAGGGTTGGGTGACGAAGGCAATGGGGAGTGACTGGTTAATGAGCATTGACTGTGTCTCCATTCAGAGTGATCCAAATGTTGGCCTGATCCTATATTCGGTTTGCATGGAGCCCCTGCCCTCTCCTGAGGGGTAGCCTCAGCAAAGGCACTGACAGGCTCAGAATCTTGGTTTCCTGACCTGTGAGTGTGCTGGAAAGATTAAATGGAGTAATAAATAATGACACTGATCACAACCAATAATTATAAAGCACTTACTATGGGCCAGACGTTGTTCCCCAGCCGTGCTTCTAGCAGGCACACAAATAAAATGCCCTTGGGGCCTAACAGAAACTCAGATTCCACTTCAGCAGATCTGAAGCAAGCTGCGAGAAATGGAGTTTCTAATGAGGAAAACAGTGAGGACGAGGATTCTCAGAAGGATTGAGGCATTTGAATGGCAGTGATGGCAAAGACCGTGTGTGGAGTATACTGTGTGTGGCCAGGAGAATGAGCAAATCAGTCCTGGAGGAAATTGAGCCAGGACACTCTTCACAGAATGTTCCTAGAAGAGAGAATGGCAAATTTTTGTCATGCTGATTTTGGTCATGTCGTTAGGAAAGACCAGTGGCGAGAAGAGGACATCATGTGGATCTGGGCAAACTCTTCATGACACGGACTGGCACCATAACCGCAACAATGACCTCAAACCTGCCGATGGGCAGGAAGATGGCATAGGATCTGGCAGTGATTTGTCTTATCAGACCTACGGTCAAAAGGAGTCAAATTTGACTTACTGGAGACTAACAACAACAACATGATCTTTCTATCTATTGATGCATTCAATCTCAACCTCGAACACACAACCTAAGCACTATTTTTCACTTCCCTTCTACACACAGCAGCACAAAGGGGGTTCAATGATTTGTCCCAGGTCATGGAGCTAGAAGGACATAGAGCCAGGACTGGACAATGGAGCGATCTGACAACAGAGACATTAAACATAAGCAGGGCTTTGTCTCCCACAATGATCATAGGCATAACCATAATGGACTTGGCACAAGTCCTGCCGCATGGCAACCTTTCAGCAGATAGGTGCTATCTTAGTGCCATCCAGTTGACAGCAAGTCAGCGACTGTATAGGACAGGGGAGAACTGTCTGTGGGTTTTTGACACGAAATATTTACAGCAGTAGAAATCCTCATCTTTCTCCCACAAAAGTCCCTATGATTGTTAGTAATTTGGTCAGAAGTCACTTTAATGGTGACCAAATCCTTCCTTTTTGGGGATTCAACATTATACCCCACTGCTTCTAATAGCTCCTCGCCCCAAACCAAAACAGGCATGAGAACGTTGATTCTGACTCACGGTGCCCCCATGTGTACATTGCATAGGACTTTCAAGACTATAGGCTTTAAGCAGGTTGCCAGGCCTTTCCTCCATGGTGTCCCTGGGTGGGTTCCAGCGGCAAATGATTTGTTAAATAATAGTGTGTGGAACTGTTTGCCCCCCTTCAGGAACTCCAATATCCTTGCAGCTCTCTATTCACAAAGGACTGTCCTTCCAACCAAGAGCTCAGAGTGCTTGTTTTCTCTCTCTTATTTTCTTTACATCAAGAAGTTTGGGACTCCCCAGGAGCTGGGTCCCAGCGACATATTTATACATAATTATGACCCTGTCATCCACAACATGATCATGATAAATGGAGAAAAGACTGAAGTGATCAGGGCTATCTTCTTTCTGAAGTCCACAATAAATGATCATGCGAGCCCAGGTCAAGAACTCAAGGGATGTATTGTATTGGGTAAATCTGCTCTGTGAGATCTCTTTCTTTTTTTTTTTTTGCAGTTGGGAAAGAGAAAGGGGAGATGGGCTGTTCTCCCAAGTTGGGGTCCCTACCAGGGCATCCCCCACTCAAACCTGGCCAACTCCACTCGGGAATAGAGTTCCCTGCCACTTCTGTAGAACTGCCCTGTGGAAGGACCAATGTCCTAAAGGTTCAGAATGGAGAAGACAAGTTTCAAGAGCTACAGCCTAGCCCCTTACAGCCAGAGTGTGACTCAACAAGGGCCCCCACAGGCACTTTCTAGGGATCTTAAGTAGTTGGGGCTTAAGGAGAGTGGCATGGGGCTCTAGCAAGCTAGGAGCCCATCCCAGGATGGGGTTACATATCCCAAGCCCTTGATGGGGAGGCCTCAGGTAAGCAGTGGGCCCAATGGAGTTCTGGGTATGTGGGCCTGGGGGAGGGCAGCCACCTTTGGGGCTGGACCAACCCAGGGCATCCCAAGTGGGATGGGGTGCAGGGGCCTGGGCAGGGTCCCTCTTCCTCTCCATCCTCCATGGCCAGTCGGTCTAACACAAGGTCTTGGGCAGGCAGGGGGCCTGAGGCAGTGTCCAGATGACCCAGGGGCTAGCTGGGCAGGGGGTGTTTCCTGGGTAAGCAGAGGGCCTCGGGCAGGGTTTTTGTGGCAGGCCCAGACCCAGGTGGGCAGGGACCTGGAACAGGGATCCCAGGTGTGTGCCCAGCCTGGACTGGACCCAGGGTTGGCAAGGGCCCTGATGCAGGTTCCTGGGTGGGCAGCGGGCCCAGGGCAGAATCTTGGTGGTGAGCAGCCCCAGGGTGGGGGTAGGGGGTCTGGAGTGTGGTCCTGGGTGTGTCAGCTGGGCAGGGCAGGGATCCTGGTGGCTGGCCAGGTGACTGGTGGGCTGCAGACCCACATCAGGGGTCATGTTGGCAAGGCCCTACATGGTGGGCAGGAGTCTGGGAAGGGGCAGGAAGGCTGCACAGACCACACCTGGTCTTTGAAGTCCTAGGCCTTGCGCATCAGGTCATTATGGCCCATGGAGGCAGTGCGGCTCCGAGGCTGGCTCACAGCCTTCAGAGCTTGGCTCACTCAGTTCCTGAGCCCTTGTCCACTATAGGAAGTGCTGGCTGGCCTCCTGTCATGTTCTCAATAGGCTCCAGCTGCTGCCAAGTAGGCCAAGCCTTAAAGGGGCCATGGCCTTCCACCTGTGCGCCCCTCCTCCTCACCCTTAAAGGGGCTGCGTGCTGCCGCCAGAGACCTCTTTCAAAAGTGTTCTTCAAAGTGTTTAAGAGCAAGAATGTTACATTAAGGTGCACCTGACTAAAGCCATCTTAGTCATATTTTCGATGGCCTTCTATGCACGTGAAAGTTGGACATTGAAAAGGAAGATCAGAGAAGAATCAATGCATTTGAATTGGGAGGCTGGTGAAGGATATTGAAAGTACTATGAACTGCCAAAGAACAAACAAATGTGGGTTAGAAGTACAGCCAGAATACTCCTTAGAAGCCAGGATGGTGAGGCTTCCCCTCACACACCTTGGACATACTGTTAGGGAGAGACCAGTCCCTGGAGGAGGAAGGACGTCCTCCTTGGTGAAGAAGAGAGACAGTGAAAATGAGGAAGAACTTCGGCCAATGGATTGACACAGTGGCTGCAACAAGGGGCTCAAACATAACAACAATTGAGAGGATGGTGCAAGACAGGGTGGTGTTCGTTCTATTGTCCATAGGGTGGCTAGGGGTTGGAACTGACTCAATGACATCTAACAGCAGAAACAATGTCTACACCCACTACTAACAGGACAGGAAGTTTCCCAACCCATCTCATCTCTCAACCCCAGGAACTGAGATGCCACCTTCCTTCTAGCTGTATTCCCAGTATGTAGAACAGAGCTCAGCAATGAAGTACCTAACAAACCTGAAGTAGCTGTTACTTAGCTCCATGCCTCATAGGTCTCAGTTCCCAAGTCCCGAAACAATGACATCAGTGTTGTTGTTTGTTGCCATCAAGTCGATTTCCAGTTACACCTGCGTCACACCTGCCTACCTAGAATCCCACCTTATGAAAATAAGCCAGAACAATGATTCTTGCCCACGGTGTCTGCAGACTATGACTCACCACTCTGAAGGGATGTCATGTAAATGTTGAACTGCTAGCTCAAAGTTGACAGTTCAAACCATCAGCTGCTTCAAGGAAAACGATGAGGCTCTCTGTTCCAGTAATGTTGGACAATGTTGGAAAACTTACATAGGGTCTCCATGAGTTGGAATTGACTGGACAGTAATGGGTTTGCTGTACCTGGAATGATGATGCGACCAGAGAAAGAACGAGAGGGAAGTCTGAAAAAGAAGCACCGACCTGCCCTCCATCGGCTGTTTTGTGATTTTTTGCAGCAGATGGTTCGAAGGGAACAGGGAATGAAGAGGCGGAGTGCATGGCACAGTTGAGGGCTATTTGCCATTCTGACCAAGTGCCTCTGTGAGAAAAAGGGGAGGGGAGGCTTGACCTGGGTCTTGATCAAAGCCCAAGAAAATATATGCATTTAAAGAATGAGGGAGGTTTCCCAAGTCAGTGTAGTAACAGGAGCTGCGAGCTCTCACCTCTAACCCTGTGGGCCCTGTTCAAAGAATCTCCTGGACTGGGTGGGAGGTGGGTGGTTAGGCAGAGAGACAAAGAGAGAGTCGAACTAGGAACTCTGGGTCTTTCCCAGCCTCAGCCTGAGCCCCTGAGCCTCCTCATCTCCACTCTCCCCCTTCCCCGGCCCCCCACAGGGACACCTTCCAGAGGTCTTCCTGTACCCATATGTAGGTTTTGGCTCTTCCTGCTTTTGGCTCTGCTCAGTGGCAGGGCATTTGAAGGTTGGTTGTGGGATTTGTACAGTTGACATTAGGGTAAATGCGTGATCATTTCTTAAATTTATCCTACTGCAGATTTAGGCTGTGTTTCCAAACTCCCTGTCCTCACAGAGGCTCTGCAGAGGGGACAGTGACTGATTCCACCTGTAATTTCCTGGTTGAGCACAGGGATTTCCCATCCCAGTCTAGCCATGGCACCAGGAATCAGGATGCTAGGAGAGGGGCAAACGGGTCCCCAAAAGAGATGTGTAGTGACCACAAAAGTGACACACTGGTGGTCACCTACTAATTGTACATGGTGGTGCTTGCCCCTCTCAAGGTGGACACATACAATTTCGCCTATGCCTCTTCTCTAAAAGCAAGTGGACCTGCTTGTGACATGAGGTTTTGGAAAGTTCTTTCATGGGCCACAAAGAAGTGTGGCTGATCCAGTGTCTCAAGCTGATTTAGAGTAGTGTCCAGAGACTTTGTGGTGAAAGGGGGTAGGGAAATGTGGGGAGCTGGCCAGGGAGTGAACACGGAATAATTTGAGACAGACAGAGTAATGAATGGGAGGCAGAATGGATATGGAAGTAATCTGGGGGACGAGTTTGGATCTGCCTCTGTGGGTTTCTGACACTATAAATTTGTCCCTTGTCAGACGGCCTCATCTTTCTCCCTCTCAGAGCAGCTAGTGGGTTTGAACTGCTGGCTTTGAGATTAGTAGCGGGATGCTTAACCCACAGCATCACCAAAACTCCTTAGCAAGAAGGATATTACCACAACCACAGCCACCACCCCTTTTTTCCTAATTTTCTGAGAGATAGAGAGGAAAGAGTGCTGTCCAGCGTTCGACTCCCTTTAGAGAAAATGGGAGGTCCAGGGTGATGACAGCAGGTGGCTGGAACATCCCAGCCTGGCAACCAGGGCCACCCGGAAAGATCCTCCCTTGTGGGCTCTGTGGAGCAGGCACACTCAAAGACCATAGGACCTCGGTCTCAGCTGTCGGCCTCGGGGCTTGGGTTTCTTAGTTCCTGCTGCTTGGGGAGGGGCTGCTCAATGGAGAGCCTCATCACTTAGCATCATGGCTGCTCAGACGTGATACCCCTGAGTCGTGTAATTTACATTTCATGCACAATTGAAGCAGCTAATGGTGTCATTCTCCAAGGGGGGAACAAGTTGTCATAATGTTAATTACATTGCAGGCGTGCTCCCTCTCCTTTGTCCCCAAGTGCTCCAAGGGAAGTTCCCAGGTAGCAGTCGAGTGGGTGTCCAAGAGAGTGGCTTTGGCTCTCTCCAAGGTGTCAGGGCTGAGGAGTGGTTACAAGGCCAAGAATTCTTTCTCTGACTTTGTTGTGGGTGTGTTGGCGCAGTGGGAGTAGAGGTGGCAGCTAAAACAGCCCAGTGATATCCCCATCCTTTTCTAACCTGCGCGTGTGCAATCGGGCAGGGCTAGAGGGTGCCTGTTCAATGCTCAAGCTAATTTTGCTTGATAGGGGACAGTGGAGATGATGTGTAGGGAAAAGGAGGCAAAATCCAACCACTCTTAGTCCAGGTATCAGCAGACGGTAGAGCTAAGCCTGTAGTCTCTGAGGCTGGTCTGCTGGGATTTAAATTCCAGCTCCCCCTGGGATAACCTGATTACCCCTGGGCCAGATGGCTTCACATCTCTGTGCATTCGTGTCCTCACCTATAGACGAAAGCTGATGTACTACCAATGGGTCAGTCGATTCCAACTCATAGTGAGCCTGTAGGATAGAGTGGAACCATTCTATAGGCGTTCCCATAGGCTGTGACTGATACTGGAGCAAATTGACGCATCATTCTCATGGGAAGCTGCCGAGGGTTTCACTGAGCTAGTGGTAAATAGTCAAGGGCTTCTCTATTGCCCAGCCAGCGCTCCTCTTAAAGGGGTTGCTAAAGTCACCAAAACCCCACTTCTCTAGAGTTCATTGAGACTCATAGCAACTCAGCAGGACAAAGTAATAACTGTCCCTGCAGACGTCCAACCCTGAAAATCTTTGTGAGCTCAGACAGCCCCAACTTGATCCCGAAGAACAGCTGGTGGGTTTGAACCACCGACCTTCTGGTTAGCAGTTCTAATGCTTCACCCCTACCACCACCAGTGGGATGAAATGAGTGAATGTACATGCAATGCTTAGAACATTAGTACATAACATGCACTTAGTAATTGTAACCTATTGTGGTAGGAGGGGAGTCCAAAAACCAAACCAAACTCACTGCCATCGAATCCACTATGAGTCCCCAGGACCTGAGTTCTACCTTATAGGACAGGGTCCAACTGCTCCTGTGATTACTTGAGATTGTAACTTTATAGGATTGGAAAGTTTCATGTTTTTCCCTGAGAGTGGCTGGTGGTTTTGAACTGTTGGCTTTGGGATTAGCAGCCCAATATGTAATCTCACACGCCATTATTAAATGAGAGCTATGAGTTTCTGACATTTTCTGTGAGGTGGTAGAAGTATATGCCATTCCTATATTTAAAGAAGGTAAATCTACTGAAACAGAACAATTGCCATGGCTTTCCAAAGAGAGGAGAGATGTCAGTTTTAAGGATAATTAGAGCTGTGTGTCATCCCTGGAGAGTACACTTGGCCATTAACAGAAACTGAGGAGGTTCAAGCGCACCCAGAAATACCTTGGAAGAAAAACCTGGCCATCTGTTTCTGAAAGGTTATGCCGATTGAAAGTCCTATGACTCACCATGAATCGCAATCAACTCAGTGTCAATTGGTCATTTTAAATTTCAGGATGGTTCCTGGGCAGAAAGAAAACATTCTAAGTTGTCTATTGAAGAGGAGGTTTGTGAGAGCACCTGGCCCATTCAAACACAACTGATGAGGAACCTCGGTGGGGCCACTGTACACAGAACAGGCCATGCTTTCTCCACATCTGGTTTTGCTGGATGCTGTCAAGTTGGTTTCAACTCGTGGTGACCCTACATACAACCGAAAGAAACACTGCCTGCTCCTGTGCCAGCCTCACAATTGTTATGCTTTAGTGTGTTGTTGTAGAAACTGTGTCCATCCATCTTGGTGAGGGTCCTCCCCTTTTGGGCGCCCCTTTACCAAGCATGATGGCATTTTCCATGATGTTCCTCCTCATAGCTCCTGATGCCCAAGGATGTGAGATGAAGTCTAGCCATCCTTGGCTCTAAGGAGCATTCTGGATACACTTCTTTCAAGACAGATCTTGCTCCTCAACTGAAATTCTTGCAGAGAGAGTGAAAACACACCTGATTTTCCTAGAGTCTCGTTTCCCAAAGTGGGCAACACCACCCACCTACTGGGCACAGAAAAATCCAGAGATCTACAAAGCAGATATCTATGTTTTATCCTGGATGGTGGGCTATAGTCCAAAATTATTTCATTGCTGGGGGGTCCTGAGTAATTTCTTTTTCTGAAAAGAGGGCAGTAGGCAGAATAAGTTTGGGAACCTTTGGTCTGGAGCAGGAGCTGGAAACCTGTTTTTCTGCCAAGGACCATGTGGTTTATAACATCATTCATGGAGCCATACAGGTCAAATATTTAATGAACTCACCCCTAAGGTGATGGCTACAAATGCTTCTCATTGGTGAGATGTGTGATGTTGGCAGCTATTGATTATTTGGGGGGCCCGATATAGCCCTCGGGCCATACGTTGTTCTAAGGTAGTGGATCTCAACCAGTGGGTCACGACACCTTTGGGGGTCCAATGACACTTTCACAGGGGTTGCCTGGTTCATCGCAGTAGCACAATTACAGTGATGAATTAGCAATGAAATAATTTTTATGATCGGGGTAAACACAACCTGAGGAAATGTATGAAAGAATCATGGCTTTCGGAAGGTTGAGATACACTTGTCTAGGGAATGGTTGGGATCTCCATGTAGGCTACACATGAACTTCATAGGCAGTCAGGCATCGTATCACTTGGGTTTCATTGGAGAGGAAAGAACTATTGATCATGTTTCAAGGACAAACAAATCTGGAAGGAAATGCTGTTGTGGATGAAAGCAAAACATAAAACAAACTCTTGAAAGATTTCTGTATGCTAGAGATGAATTGCAATCAAAAAAATTAAATGATATCTGTTAGGGGTCCAGCAGAAAACAAACCATACAGAAGTTTTAATTAAAGAGAGTTTAATGAAGACTATTCACAGTGGTGGGGATGGGCTTAAGAAAGCCAACAAAAGATAGGGAGGCCCTGAGGGTCTAACAAGAGCATAAAGCTGTTGCCACGTGTCCTATGGAATTTTCTCTTCAGCTCTTTGACTTTGTCATTTCTTCTCATTGTCTTAGCTACTCTGTGATATAGAGCAATTCTGACTCATAGGAATTTGATACTACTGTCCTCTCCCAATTAACATTACTTTCCAACGTCATGTGTGTTAAAGTATGCAGTATTTCATCAGATTTCCTATGCTCTAAACCAGTGGTTCTCAACCTTCCTAATTCCTTGGCACTATAATGAAGTTCCTGATGTTGTGGTGAACATCCATTCATAAAATTATTTTCGTTGCTACTTCATAACTGTAATTTTGATACTATGAAGAAGATACCGACCCCTGTGAATGGGTAGCTCAACCCCCAAAGAGGTCCTGATCCACAGGTTGAGAACTGCTGCTCTAAACTAAGAGGTGTTTCTTTAAGATGTAGTTCAGTATATTGTTAGACGCTAAAGTCCTGTTGTTGCTGTTGTTAGGTGTCGTCGAGTGAATTTTGGCTCACAGCAACTCTATGTACAATGTACTGAAACACTGCCCTGTCCTGTGCATTCCTCACAGTGGTTCTTTGCTTGCACTCATTGTTGCAGCCACTGAGCTATTCCAAATTGTAGGGGCTGCCTCTCCTTTGTTGCCCTTCTACTCTACCAATATCTGTGTCTTCCTCTAGGACAGTGATTCTCAACCTTCCTAAATCCACGACACTTTCATACAGTTTCCTTTGTAGTGGTAGACCCCCAATCATAAAATTATATTCTTTGCTACTTCGTAACTCTCGTTTTGTTACAAGTTATGAATAGTGCCAGCCTGTAAAGGGTTCATCTAAGCCCCAAAGGGGTCACGACCCACATGGTGAGAACCGCTGCTCTAAATTTAGAGGAGTTTCTCTTAAGGTCTATTTCACCATACTGTTAGAAGCTCAAGTCCATTTGTTGTTGTTGTTAGGTGCCGTCGAGTGGGTATGTCTCATAGCAACTCTACGCACAATGTAATGAAACGCCGCCCTGTCCTGTGACATCCTCACAGTGGTTCTCTGCTTGCGCTCATTGTTGCAGCCACTGTGCTAATGCATCTTGTTGGGGACCGCCTCTCTTTTCCTGCCCTCTCATACCAAGATCTGGGACTTCCTCTAGAGTAGTGGTTCTCAACATTCCTAATGCCATGATATTTTCATACCGATTCTCATTTAGTTGTGACCCCCCCAACCATAAAAATGATTTCATTGCAGCTTCATAACTGTAATTTTGTTACTCTTATGAGTCACGACACCCCTGTGAAATTTTCATTCCATACCCACAAAGGGGTCGCGACACACAGGTGAAGATCCCCTGCTCAAAACTAAGAGGAGATTCTCTTAAGATAGAATTCAGCATACTGGTAGATGCACAAGTTCTGTTGTTATTGGTGTTAGGTACCATCGAGTGGGTTTTGGCTCATAGTAACTCCATGCACAATATAATGAAACGCTTTCCCATTCTATGCCATCCTCACAGTGGTTCTTTTGCTTGTGCTCATTGTTACAGCCACAGTGCTAATCCAACGTTTGGGTAGCTGCCTCTTTTTTGTGGCCTTTCAATTGTACCAAGACTTGTGTCTTCCTCTAGGGCAGTGGTTGTCAAATTTCCTAATGCCATTACCCTTTCATACAGTTCTTCATGTAGTGGTGACCCCTATCATAACATTATTGTTACTTCGTAACTGTAATTTTCCTACAGTTATTAATCATTTCACACCTGTGAAAGGGTCATTCGATCGCCAAAAGTGGTCGCGAAGCACAAGTTAAAAACCGCTGGTCTAAACTAACAGGAGTTTCTCTTAATATCTACTTCACCCTAATGTAGAAGCACAAATCTTAGAGTTATTGTTAGATTCTGTTGTGTAGCTTTCGACGCCTAGCAACTCTAAGCACAATATGATGGAAAGGTGTCCTGTCCTGCGCCATCCTCCCAGTGGTTCTTTTGCTTGCGCAGATTGTTGCAGCCACTGTTGTATTCCATCGTGCTGTGGGCTGCCTCTTTTTGCTATCCTTCTACTGTACCCAGATCTATGTCTCCCTCTAGGGCAGAGGTTCTCAACTTTCCTAATGTCATGACTTTTTCACACCATTCCTCATGTACTAGTGACCCCACCCAATCATAAAATTATTTTCCTTATTACTCCATAACTCTAAATTTGCTATTGTTATGAATCAGGTCACCCATGTGAAATGCTCATTGTTCCCTCCTAAGACGTTGTGACCCACAGTTAGAGAACTGTTACTCTACACTACGAGTTTCTTTTAAAGTCTTCTTCAGCATATTGTTAGAGGCACAAATCCTGTTGTTTGGTGCCTTCGAATGGGTTTAGGCTCATGTCAACCCTATGCACCATGTAATGAAATGCTTTCCCGTCCTCTGCCTTCAATACAGTGGTTCTTTTGCTCACACTCATTTTTGCAGCCACTATGCTAATCCATCTTGTTGGGCACTGCCTCTCTTTACTTGCCCTTCTGTTCCAAGATATGTGTCTTCCTCTAGAGCAGTGGTTCTCAACTTTCCAAATGCCACAACCAATTCACACCATTCCTCGTGTAGTCGTGACATCCAACCATAAAATATTTGCATTGCTACATCATAATTGTAATTTTGCTTCTGTTATGGATCAGACCACCCATGTGAAAGGTTCGTTAGTCTCCTCAAAGGCGTCTCGACACACAGTTGGAGAACCAATGGTCTATACGAATAGGAGTTTCTCTTAAGGTCTACTTCAGAATATTCTTAGAAGCCCAAGTTCTTTTTATTATTGTTTGGTGCCTTTGAGTGTGTGTTGGCTCATAGCAACTGTATGCACAATATAATGAAACTCGGCCCCATCTCGTGCCATCTCACTGTGGTCCTTTGCTTGCGCTCACTGCTGCATCTATTCCATCTTGTAGGGGCTGCCTGACTTTTGCAGCCCTTCTGCTGTACCAACATTTGTGTCTTCCTCTAGGACAATGTTTCTCATACATCTAATTCTGCGGCCCTCTTATACAGTTCCCAATGTAGTGGTGGACCCCAATCATAAAATTATAAAATTATATTCATTGATATTTCATAACTGTACTTTTGCTACTGTTATGAATCAGGCCATCACTGTGAAGGGGTGTTTCGAAACACCCCCCACCTGAAAGTGTTCACGACCCAATATTGAGAACCCTGCTGTAAACTAAGAAGAGTTGCTCTTAAGATTTACTTCAGCATATTGTTAAACACACAAGCCCTGTTGTTATTGTTGTTAAGTTCTGCGGAGGGGGTTTTGGCTCATCGCATCTCTATGCACAATATCATGAAATGCTTCCCAGATCTGTGCCATCCTGCCAGTGGTTGTTTGCTATTGCTCATTGTTGGAGCCATATTGGGGGGGGAGCTGGCTATTTTTTGTTGCCCTTCTACTCTACCAAGATTTGTGTCTTCTTTTAGGGCAGTGGTTCTCAACCTTCCTAATGCCACAACATTTTTATACCGTTCCTCATATAGTGCTGACTGCCTAATCATAAAATTATGTTCATTGCAACTTTGTAACTCTAATTTTTCTACTGTTATGTCTGGGCGACCACTATGAAAGGTTCATTCATCCCCCGACAGGGCTCGTGACCCAAAAGTTGAGAACCGCTGCACTAAACTAATAGGAGTTTCTCTTAAGGTCTACTTCAGCACATTATAAGAAACACAAGTCCTGTTGTTTTGTTGTCAGGTGCAGTCGAGTGGGTTCTGACTCATAGCAACTCTATGCTTCATATAATGTAACGCTGCCCCATCTTGTGCCATCCTCACAGTGTTCCCTTAGCTTGAGCTCATTGCTGCAGCCACTGTGCTATTCCATCTATTTGGGGGTGACTCTATATTGCGGCCCTTCAACTGTATCAAGACTTGTGTCTTCCTGTAGGACTGTGGTTTTCAGCAATCCTAATGCCACGACCCTTTCATACAGTGCCTCGTGTAGTAATGACGCCCCAACCAAAAAAGTATACAGTTGCTACTTCATAACTGTAATTTTGCTACTGTTACATATCGGCCCACGACTATGGGAGGGTCATTCGAACACCCCCAAAGGATTTACCACTCACAAGTTGAGAACGGCTGCTCTAAACTAAGAGCAGTTTCTCTCAAGGTTTAGTTGAGCATATTGTTAGATGTATGATTCCTCCTGTTATTGATGTTCGGGCCGTGGAGAGGGTTTCAGCTCATAGCAACCCTGTGCACAATATAATACAGGCCTGCCCAGACTTGCATCATCGTCACAGTGGTTCTTTTCTTGCGCTCATTGTTGCAGCCACCGTGCAAATGCGTCTTGTAGGGACTTCCTCTCTTCTGCTGCCCTTCTACTGTACTTGCGTCTTCCTCTAGGACAGTGTTTCTCACCCTTCCTATTTCTGCGACCTTCCCATACACTTCCCAATGTGTAGTGGTGGTCCCCAAAGCATAAAGATTTTTTTCTACTGTTTTTCCATAACTGTAATTTTGCAAGACTTATGAATCTAGTCACCCTGTGAAAGGGTTGTTCAACCAACCATAGTGGTCACAAATCACAGGTTGAGAACCGCTGTTCTAAATTAAGAGGAGTTTCTCCTGTGGTCTAGCTCAGTATATAATTACATGCACGAGTCCTGTTCTTATTGTTGTTAGGGGCTGTCGAGTGGGTTTGGCTCATAGTTGGCTCATAACAACTCTATGCACAGTATCATGAAACACTGTTCCATCCTCTAACACCCTCACACTTTTCTTTTGTTTTCGCTCATTGTTGCAGTCTCTGTGCTAATCCATCTTTTGGGGGACTGCCTCTCATTTGCTGACCTTCTACTCTACCCAGATTTGTGTCTTCCTCTAGGGCAGTGGTTCTCAAACTTCCTAATGCACGACTCTCTCACACCATTCCTCATGTATTGGTGCCCCACCCCCAATCATAAAATTACTTTCCTTGTTACTTTATAACTAAAATTATGCTACTGTTATGAATCAGGCCACCATGTGATATAGTCATTCTCCCCCCCACCCCCCAAAAGGCATCACGACCCACAGTTTGAGAACTGCTATTCTACACTAAGAGGAGTTTCTTTTAAAGGTCTGTTTCAGCATATTGTTAGAAGCACAAATCCTGTTCTTGTTTTTGGCTGCCTTCGAGTGGGTTTTGGCTCATACCAACTCTATGCACAATGTAATGAAACGTTGTCCTGCCCTGTGGATCCTCACAGTGGTTCTTCTGTTTGCGCTCATTGTTGCGGCCACTGTGGTAATCCATCTTGTTAGGGACTACCTCTCTTTTCCTGCCCTACCGTACCAAGATTTGTGTCTTCCTCAAGAATAGTGGTTCTCAACTTTCTGAATGCCACTACTATTTCATACCAGTCCTCATGTAGTGGTGACACCCCAACCTTAAAATATTTTCATTGCTACATCATAAGTGTAATTTCGCTTCTGTTATGGATCAGTCCACCCATGTGAAAGGTTCATTAGTCTTCTAAAGGCACTGTGACACAGTTTGAGAACCACTGGTCTAAACTAAGGGGAGTTTCTCTTAAGGTCTACTTCAGCATATTCATAGAAGCACAGTCCTGTTGTTTTTGTTTGGTGCCTTTGAGTGTGTGCAGGCTCATAGCAACTCTATACACAATATAATGAAACATGACCCCGTCTCGTGCCACCCTCACAGTGGTTATTTTGCTTGTTGTCATTGTTGCAGCCATGGGCTAATCCAACTTTTGGGGGGCTCCCTCTCTTTTGCTGAACCTCTACTGCCTTTTCATTCATTTCCTCAGATAGTGATGAACACCCAATCATAAAATTATTTTCATTGCTACTTTGTAACTTTAATTTTGCTACAGTTATGAATCAGGCCTCCACTGTGAAAGGGTCATTTGAACCCACCAAAGGGCTAGCGACCCACAGGTTGAGAACCACTGCTCCAAACTAAGAGGAGTTTCTCTTAGGATCTATAGCACCATATTGTGTAAAGCATGAGTCCGACAGTGATTGGTGTTAGATGTTGCCCAGTGGGTTTCGACTCTCAGCAACTCTACGCACAAGATAATGAAACGCTGCCCTGTCCTGTGCCATCCTCACAGTGGTTTCTTGTCTGCACTCATTGTTGCAGCCACTGCGCTAATCTATCATCTGGGGGTCTGCCACTCATTTGCTGCCTTACTGCTCTGCCAAGATTTCTGTCTTGCTCGAGGACAGTGGCTCTAAACCTTCCTATAATGCCACAGGCCTTTTATACCACTCCTCATGTAGTGGGTACAATCCCAGTCATAAATTTATCTTCATTGCTACTTCATAACTGTAATGAAGCTACTGCTATGAATTGGGCCACCCCTGTGCAAGGGTAGTTCATCACCCTAATGGAGTCGTGACCCACAGGTTGAGAATCTCTGCTCTGCTCCAAACTATGATGAATGTCTCTTAAGATATATTCAGCACATTGTTAGAAGCAAAAGTCCTGTTGTTATTGTATTTAGGTGCCTTCAAGTGGGTTTTGGCTCATAGCAACTCTATGCAAAATATAACGAAACGCTCCCCCATCCTGTGCAATCCTCACAGTGGTTCTTTGCTTGCGCTGGTTGTTTCAGTCACTGAGCTATTCCAACTTGGAGGGGCTGCCTCTCCTTTGCTGCCCTTCTACTCTATCAACATTTGTGTCTTCCTCTCAGACAGTGGTTCTCAATCTTCCTAATTCCACGACCCTTTCATCCAGTTCCCAATATAGTGGTGGAACCCCAGTCATACAAAATTTTCGCTGATATTTCATAACGGTAATTTTGTTAATCTTATGAATCAGGCAACCCTTGTGAAAGGGTCATTCAACCCACTCACTCCACAAAAGGGTTCGTGATTCATAGGTTGAGAACCATGCTGTAAACTAAGAGGAGTTTCTCTTAAGATCTACGTCAGCATATTGTTAGAAGCTCAAGTCCTTTTTGTGTTGCTGTTAGTTGCCGTCGAGTGGGTTTTGACTCTCAGCAACTCTACGCACAATATAATGAAACGTTGCCCCATCGTGTGCCGTCCTCACAGTGGTTTGTTGATGGCACTCATTGTTGCAGCCACTGAGCTATTCCATCTTGTAGGGTCTGCCTCTCACTTGCTGCCCTTCTGCAGTACCACGTTTTGTGTATTCCTCTTGGGCAGTGTTTCTGAACCTTCTTAATGGCATGCCTCCTTTATACAATTCTTCATGTTGTGCTGATCCTCCAACAGTAATTTTTTTTAATTGTTACTCCATTACTGTGATTTCTCTACTGTTATGAATTGGGCAACACCTGTGAGAGGGTCATCTGAAACCCCATAGGGGTCGCGACCCACAAGTTAAGAACCACTGCTCTAAATTTAGAGGAGTTTCTCTTAAGATCTAGATCAGCATATTGTTAGAAGTACACATCCTGTATTTATTGTCGTTAAGTTCCATCGAGTGGGTTTTGACTCTTAGCAACTCTATGCACAATATAATGAAACGCTGCCCTGTCCAGTGCCACCCTCACCGTGCTTGTGTGCTTGGCCTCAGTGTTGCAGCCACTGTGCTAATCCAACTTGTTGGAGACTGCCGCTCTCTTCCTTCCGATCTGTAGCAAATTTGTGTCTTGCCCTTGAGAAGTGGTTCTTAACCTTCCTAATGCCACTACCTTTTCATATCGATTCTCATTTAGTGGGGACCCACAACCATAAAATTATTTTCATTGGTACTTTGTCACTGTAATTGTACTACAGTTATGAATCGGGCCACCCCTGTGAAAGGGTCATTCTACCCTCCCAAGGGGCGGGACCCACAGGTTGAGAACTGCTGCTCTAAAGTTAAAGGACTTTCTCTTAAGTCCTACTTCACCATATTGTTAGAAGCACAAGTCCTGTAGTTATTTTTGTTGAGTGCTGTTGAGTGGGTTTCTGGTCACAAGAACTCTATGCACAATATAACGAAATGCTGCCCAGTCCAATGCCATGCTCAGAGTTGTTCATTTGCTTGTGCTCATTGTTGCAGCCACTGGGCTAATCAATCTTGTAGGGGCTGCCTCACCTTTGCTGCCCTTCTACTCTACCAAGAATTCTGTCTTCCTCTAGGGAAGTGGTTCTCAACCTTCCTAATGCCAAGACTCTTTCATACCATTCCTCATGTAGTGGTGACTGCCAAATCATGAAATTATTTTCATTGCTACATCATAACTCTAATTTTTCCCCTTTAATGAATGGTCCACTGCCGTGAAAGGTTCATTCGTCCCCCAAAAGGGGTCACAACCCTCAGTTTGAGGACCGCTGCGCTAAACTGATAGGAGATTCTCTGAAGGTCTATTTAGGTACATTGTTAGAAAAACAAGTCCTGTTTTTTTTTCTTGTGGGTTTTGACTCATAGCAACTCTATGTCAATAAAATGAAACACTGTCCCGTCTTGTGCCATCCTTGCAGTGTTTCTTTGGCTTGTCTTTATTGTTGCAGCCACTGTGCTATCCCATCTATATTGGGGCTGACTCTATTTTGTTGCCCTTCAACTGTATCAAGAATTGAGTCTTCCTCTTGGACAGTGGTTTTCAACATTCTTACTCACGACCCTTTCATCCAGTTCCTCATGTAGTCGTGACCAACCAACCATAAAATTATTTTTGTTGCTACATCATAGCTGTAATTTTGCTACTGCTATAATTCAGGCCACCCCATGAAAGGGCTGTTAGACCCCCTAAGTAGACACGACCCACAGGTCGAGAGCCGCTGCTCTAAACGAAGGGGAGATTCTCTTAAGGTCTTCTTCAGCATATTGTTAGAAGCACAAGTCCTGTTGTTATTGTTTTTGGGTGCAGTCGAGTGGGTTTGGCTCATAGCCACTCTCTGCACAATATAATGAAACTCTGGGGGTCTTAAAGGCTTGAAGGCAAACAGGCTGAAATCTAGCTCGGAAGCAACAAAACCCACAGAGAAGAAGCACACAAGCCTAAGTGAACACGAGATGTTGAAGGGATCAGGTAGCAGACACCAAAGAACAAAAACCATTATTGTGTGATCACCTTCCCCACATAAACGCTGAAGATGAATGTGTGCATAAGTAAGTGTGGTGAAGAAGGCTGATGGTGCCCGGCTATCAAGCCATATAGAGTCCCGCGTCTTAAAGGCTTGAAAGTAAACAAGCAGGCCCAGAAGCAACAAAGCCCACATGGAAGCATCACACCAACATGTGTGATCATGAAGTGCTGAGGGGACCTGTTTTCAAGCAACAAAGGCGGGAGGTGGGATTATATCATCGTTAATGAGGGGAGTGCATGACGGGGGACCAATACCCACCTGTAGACAACTGGAAATCCCTTGTGGAGGGTAGTGGGAAGGAGATGAGTCACTCAGGGTTCAGTGTAGCAATAATGAAAACCACAACCTTCCTCTAGTTATTAAACGCTTCCTCCCCCCACCACTCATGATCCCAATTCTACCTTGCAAACCTGGTTAGACCAGAAGATACACAGCACTACGGATGGGAACTGGAAACACAGGGAATCCAGGACAGATGAACTCCCCAGGACCAGCGGTGAGAGTGGCGATACTGGGAGGGAAGTGGGTGTAGAAATAGGAAACCAATCACAAGGATCTACACATAACTTCCCCCCTGGGAGATGGGCAACAGAAAATTGGGTGAAGGGAAACGCCGCGCAGTGTAAGATAAGAGAAAATAATAATTTATAAATTATTAAGGGTTCATGAAGGAAGAGGAGCAGGGTGAGAGAGGGAGAGGGGAAAGGGGAAATGAGCTGATTCCAGGAACCCGAGAGGAAAGCAAATTTTGAGAATGATGAAGGCAACGAATGTATAAGTGTGCTTTACACAATTGGTGTATGTATGGATTGTGATGAGTTGTATGATCCCCAATAAAATGATTTTAAAAAAGAAAAAGAAAGAAATGTCTATAAATGAATGAAGGCAACATATGTACAAAATGCCTGATGCAATCAATATGGATTGCAACAAAAGTTGTAAGAGTCTCCAATAAAAGATTTTAAATAAAAATGTATATAAAATAAATATTTTCCTAACTTATATAAATGATTAATAAGAATAAAATTAAGCAGCCTGGGTTTTTTATAGGAAAAAATAATGATAAAAGAACAAATGAGAGATTCAGCAGGAAGCAATGGATAGGAAAATATTATAAGGAAAGTTTTCTCTTATATGGAATGTACATTCTCTTACATGACAACAATCAGAATATGCCATAAGAACTTCAGACCAAATACTAGAATAAAATAGAGGAAAACATTCCCAACCCTTCAATAAAATGCTATATGCTTTCGATGATTTTCACAAAAGGTCAAATTCTTTAACAAAATATTTTGTTCATTCAAATTTTTAATTATGCATAAATTTAGGTCTACTTGCATTACATCTCATAAAGAGGCATAAGAATTGTTTTTGCTCTATCTAACACTAAATAGAAATAGTGAAGGTGAAAAAATAGCTTTCGTGAATGTTGCTTTGAAATACAAATGGCATTGTCCTGAGAAATTATAATGATTTAATTTTTAAAAATCATTTTATTAGGGGCACATACCACTCTTATCACAATCCATACATACATCAGTTGTGTAAAGCACATCCATACATTCATTGCCCTCATCATTCTCAAAATATTTGCTCTCCACTTAAAGCCCTGCCATCATGTCCTCATTTTTCTCTGCCCTCCCCGTTCCCCCCTCACTCATGAACCCTTGATAATTTGTCAGATCTTACATATTTTGTCTCCCTTCACCCACTTTTCCGTTGTCCATCCCCCAGGGAGGAAGTTATACGTAGATCCTTGTAACTGAGGTCTCAGAGCAGCTGGGTGTGATGCAGGGGAAGCTCTGGAAGCAGCTGCAGACACTGCGGGAGTTGGCAGCCCAACAGTGAGGGTCACTGCATCCGTGGGTACCAGAAAACTGGCTGGGGTTGCTTATTCCCCTAGATGCTACCCATGCCTTGAAGAGAACCGTGACAGAGGCCTGTAGACATGTGTCAGGAAAAGTTGAGTCCTTCACTATTTCCTCTTCCCACAAACTTTTGAGGAGAGCCTGCAGGGCAGGGGCTGGCCCCCTGGCTCCTCTCACCTGCCCTTCCCCACAGACACACACTCGCCAGCCCCAAGTCCCCCTGCCCTGGGTTTGCTTCTTGAATCCAGAGGAACAGCCTGGGCAAAGACCATGAAGAACCTTGTCCTTCAGGCAGCCCCTTTGATTGGGTCCCTTGACCTCCAGAGTGTGGACACATGCACACTAATTGTTGGGGGTCTCAGGCTATCACCACAGGGGCCAGGATCTGAAGAGGATGCTGGCACTGCAGGGCTTCCTGAGGGAAGCCAAGGACTTGCAGAGCTGGCTGAGCAGCCAGCAGCAGGTGGCCAGAGGAGAGAGGACTATGAGCACACCCAAGTGAGGAAGGGGCTAGGGGCAAGGAAGGTGCCCTGGAGCCGAATGAAGACGGGTAGTGGAGGTGGGCAGCATGCACAAGGGGCTGATGGGGAACATCAGTCTGGACTGAGCACAGCTGTGGCTTCCTATTCCCCTCTCTGCATAGAGGGGCAAGTTCTGTGGCTGTCCAAACCTGCCCTGCCCAGTCACTCACTGAGGTGTCTCATAGCCCACCAGCCAGGGCCCCAGTGTTACCTCTCCTCTCTCCTCATCTCCTCTTAACTAAGTTTGCAATGTTTCGGCACCAAGTGAAGATGGGTGGCCACCAGGGGGCAGCCTGCCCCACTAGCGGAGAGCCTGCTGGAGTGGCGGCCCAGCACTGTCCCCAGGGCCCAGCAGTGGTGACAGGACTTACAGTGAGTACCAGCAGCCTGGAGCAGGGGTGAGTTCGAGGGGAGGTGCTGGGCATGGGATGAAGAGGCTTCCAGGGAGACCCTTGCTGTGCTGCGTCTCTGCCAAACCACTGTCTCTAGAGAGGGCCCGAGTTCAGGGAACCCAGGGCAGTCCCTGCTGTCTGCGGCCTGTGGAGGAGGCAAAGCTGGGTCGGTGGATAAGGGAGCCTGGTCACAAAGCCCACTTAGCAGGGTCACTTTCCCAAGCCACGGGCTCCATGCACCTGCAGGGGCGTTCTGGGAAGAGTTGAGCTGGGCTGAGGATGCCCTGCACAGCCCCAGGCTGACCCAGGTCACAGTACAAGCTACTGCGTTTCCAGCCCAGATGGAGCTTAGGCGAGATCCCGATTTGCCCATGATCCTAGCCCAGAGGCTGGCCCGGAGTCTTAGGGGCCCGGCATTTGCTGCATGCAAGAACCATGGAGGGGTGCAGCTTCTACCTTTGAAGGGTGTGCAGTCTCCTCCAAACACACAGCATGCCTGGGTGGCACACAACGTGGCTACCTGCCGTGTGCCGGGCTTTAGAATGACCCCACCTGCTGACTCATGGGGATCCTCCAGAGGGTTTGCAAGTCAGTAAATCTTTCCAGGAGCAGGGAACCTCTTATTTCTCCTGAGGAGCAGTTAGTGGGACTGAACCAGGCAATAGCCCAACGCTTCCCAAGCAGGCCTCCTGGAGCATCGTTAGAGCAGGGGTAAACTGCTAGTGATAATGGGCTCCTGGGAGGAGAGTTTGCAGAAAGGCCTGAAGCGCTGAGCAAGATCTCAGGACGGTGGTCCTCTGGGAGCTTAGGACAAGTTCTAAACCCAGCCAGGAAGCTGAAGGGCTGACCAGACAGAAGCTGAGGGGGAGGAATGAGCATGCTGGGATAACTGCTGACCCCCGCCTGGGGGCAGGACTGCCTGGTTGGAGCTGTGGGAGCTGACTCAAGCCAGACCCCTCCTGCTCTGAGACGCTGAGGCCACCCTCAAAGTTCACAGCCATCTATCTCACGTGCTCGTCCGTATCCAGGTGGGTGCCTGGGGGAGGGGGTGGCTTCTGCAAGTACTGCCACCCCAGGCCCAGAGTCCCACCCTCAATGCCCGGGCCCTTGGCCACCATGCTGTCTCAGGAGAAAGCCACAAGCCTCCCAGATGCTGTGTGCCACTGGGTGGAGGCCCCCCTGAGGAGACATGAATTGCACCAATGAATCACACAATCTGCTTCTGACCCCTTGAGGCCTCCTCACCCCCCACTGTCATCACCCCAGTGCCACTTCCCACTCTGGACTAGAGTGCATAGGTATTAGCAAGAGATAAAACTCACAACACATGGAACCCAGGAACAGGAATGGGAATAGAGATACCAAAAGGGTAGGGGGAAGGGAGGTAGAGGATGGGAGGAAGGGGAACCGATAGCAATGAATGACATATAACCACACACCCCTCGCAGGGAGAGGAGCAACAGAAACCTGAGGATAAAAGAAAGAGACAATGGTCGATGTGAGATATGAAAATAATAACAATCTATAATCTATCAAGGAACCACGAGTGAGGGAGGTGAAAATAAAGGGGAGGTGATGCCAAGGGCTCAACAGAAAGTAAATGTCTATAAAAGAATGATGGCAATATACGTATGACTATGTCAGATACAATTGGTGTATGGATTGTAACAAGAGCTGTAAGAGCCCCCAATAAAATAAATAAATTTAAATTAAAATTAAAAAAAACACCAAAAATCTCCATCTGCACAGTGAGGCAGTGAAGGGACAAGAGTCCCGAGTCCCTCGGCTCTCACACAAGGCCACCAAAGGCTACCTCTAAGTGGGGGTCTGGCAAAGTTGTGGATGTGTGGGCAAAGCTATCAAGCTGCCCATGAAGGACTTCATTGGCCCTGGAGAACTGGGTGGGAAGGAGGGGTGGCAGGCAGAGCTGAGGCCGAGTAGACACTTGGTAAGGCTGTGGGATTGAGCGGCAGAGACATGGAGGTTTGGACATGAGTGGTGGTGGACTCAGGCCTGCTGTAACGCTGCCTCGGTACCAGGTCCCCTCACCCCGTGCTCTCCCGTGCTCTCCCAGGCTCCAGGTGCAAGACTATGCCTCCTGGGCAGCCAGTGTGCAGTGAGATTTGCAGGTGGTGGAGGAGCCCCAAGACCCCGGCAGTGGAGCCCAAAGCTTCAGTGTCCACCAAGAGCTGTGGGCCAAGCTAGAGGCCCAGAAGGAGCTGCACCAGTGCGCCAGCCAGCGGGGACAGCAGGTGCTCCAGGCTACAGGGCTGTCCGCCGTGGAGGTCGGCTCCCCTTTCTGGCCCTCCCCCAGCCCACTGGACCACCGCACCCTGGCCCCACAGGGACAATAACCTTTCTTTTCTATTTTTTAAATCATTTTATTGGGGGCTCGTGCAATTCTTATCACAATTCATACATACATACATGCATTGTGTCAAGAACATATGTACAGGCTCTTCCTCTAACTGTAGCGGCTTGAAGTGACCTGCTAAAATGGTTCGCTACTCATTTGACCCAGACAACCCTACAAAATCCTGCAAATACAGAGGGTCGAATCTCTGGGTCCACTTCAAAAACACCCGTGAAACTGCCCAGGCCATCAAAGGAATGCACATCTGGAAAGCCACCAAATACTTGAAAGACGTCACTCTGCAGAAGCAGTGTGTGCCTTTCCGACGGGACAATGATGGTGTTGGTAGATGTGCCCAGGCCAAACAGTGGGCTGGGACCCAGAGTTGGTAGCCCAAAAAGAGTGCTGAATGTTTGGTTCACATACTTAAAAATGCAGAAAGTCATGCTGAACTTAAGGGTTTAGATGTGGATTCTCAGGTCATCGAGCACATCCAGGTGAACAAAGCCCCCAAGATGCACCACCGGACTTACAGAGCTCTTGGCTAGATTAATCCACACAGGAGCTCCCCCTGCCACATTGAAATGATCCTGACTGAGAAGGAACAAATCGTTCCCAAGCCAGAAGAGGAGGTTGCACTGAAGAAAAAGATTTCACAGAAGAAACTGAAGAAGCAAAAACTCATGGCTTGGGAATAAATTAAGCTCAAATAATAAAACGGTTTTTTTTAAAAAGAACATATGTACATTTGTTACCATCATCATTCTCAAAACATTTGCCTTCTACTTGAGCCCTTAATATCTGCTGTTCATTTTCCCCCTCCCTCCGCACTCCCCCCTACCTCACGAAACCTTCATCATTCATAAATTAATATTATTTTAACATATGTTGCACTGTCCAAAGTCTCCCCCTTCCTTCTTCTCTGCTGTCCCTCCCCCAGGGAGGAGGCTATTTGTAGATTCTTGTAATCAATTTCCCCTTTTCACCCCACATTCTCTCCACCCTCCAGGCATCGCCACTCTCACCACTGGTCCTGAAGGGGTCATCTGTCCTGCGTTCCCTGTGTTTCCAGTTCCTATCTGTGCCTATGTACACCCTCTTATCTTGCCAGATTTGTAAGGTAGAATTGGGATCATGAGAGTCGGGGGAGGAAGCATTTTAGAACTAGAGGAAAGTTATATGTATCATTGGCATCTCTGCTTCCTTCCTTCTTGCACAGCCCCCATGCATTAACTGTCATCCTTCCTCTCCCTAAAATATACTTTGAATCTCTTCACTTCATGCCATCCCTACTGCCCCAAGGTGTGTCTTGCATTGACTATGAAACTAGATTCTGTATCCATTTTCCAGGGCTGTCAAAACAAAGCATCGTAAATCAGGTGGCTTTTAAGAACAGTCCACCACCTGTCTATCAGTTCGTGGTGCAGTGGTACCTAGAGTGTTGCTGTGAAATTGGAAGCCGTGCCACCGATATGACAAACCCCAGAAGGGTCAGCAATGATGGGCAGGCTTCAGTGGAACCTCGAGCCCTGTGGTGCTCAACCTTCCTTTAATACAATTCCTCATGTTGTGGTGACCCCCAACCATAAAATCATTTTCCTTGCTACTTCATAACTGTAAATTTGCTACTGCCATGAATCGGGTGACTCATGTTAAAAGGTCGCTGGACCCCAAAGGGGGCACAACCCACAGATTGAGAACCACTGCTCTAGCCTAAGGCAGACTAGGAAGAAAGACCTGGTGATCTACTTCCAAATATTAACAAATAAAAGCCTTATGGGTCACAACAAAATATGGTCCTATAGATTGCTGGAAGATGAGCCACTGACCTGCACACAACAGCTACAAAAATAGACTCAAACACACCAACAAAGGCCTGCTGAACTCCAAAGCCCTAACAAACCCACTGCCCTCAAGTCCATGCCAACTCATAGCGGCCCTATAGGACAGGGGCGATCTGTGTATTAGTCTGGGTATGCTAGAGAAAACTCGAGGGAGACTCATGTATATGACAGAGAGTTAGTGTTTTTTAAAAATCATTTCCCTATTATTTAATCATTATATGAGGGATTCATACAACTCTTATCACAATCCATCCAGCCATCCATTATAAAGCACATTTATACATTCATTGCCCTCATCATTGTGAAAACATTTGATCTCCACATAAGCCCCTGGCACCTACTCCTCATTTTTCTCCTCCCTCCCCATACCCCTCTCCTTTGAATGCTTGATAATTTTATTGGGGACTCATACAACTCTTATCACAGTCATTCCATCCATCCATCCATCCACCCATTGTGTGTCAAGTACATTTGTACATGTGTTGCCCTCATCATTCTCAAAACATTTGCTTTCTACTTGAGCCCTTGGTATCAGCTCCTCATTTCCCCACTTCCATCCTCCCCCCTCCCTCATAAATCCTTGATAATATATCAATTATTTTGTCATCTCTTACTCATCAAACATCTCACTTCCCCCACTTTTCTGTTGTCCGTCCCCCAGGGCAGAGGTTTTATGTAGATCCTTGTAATCGGTTCACCCTTTCTACCCCACCTTCCCTCCACCCTCCTGGTATTGCCACTCTCACCACTGGTCCTGAAGGGATCATCTGTCGTGGATTCCCTGTGTTTCCAGCTCCTGTCTGTACCAGAGTACATGTTCTGGTCTAATTCTACCTTATAAATCCAGAGAGAGAGTTTTATATCAAACAGTAATTATACATTAAACAAACGTCCCAGCCCAGTGCAGATCAAATCCATAAGTCTGATATTAGCCCATATATCTGATACCAATCTATAAATTCCTTTTCAGACCCATAAAACATGTGCAGTGATGCTGTATACAGGATAATCACAGGCCAATGGGTGGAAAGTCTTGTGGATCCAGTGGCATTGTAAGCATCTCAGTGCTGGCAGCGATCTCTCTGAGGCTTCTTTGGCTTCAGAGGTCTGGTCGCATCCATTTGGCTTGCCTTCTGCAATGTCTTCCAAGGAGTAGCAGAGAGAGAAAGAGAGAGAGAGAGGTGTCTTCCACCTCCAAGGAGGAAGTACCAGATTTCTCAGAGTTCTCAGGAGAAGGCTATGCCCACATAAAAATCTCACTGACTATCTCCAGATTGGCAGGCTAGACTCCACGCCTACACTCCTAATCCTTAACTTGACACAAGATTAGGTGACTACCACAGTCTCCTAATCCATAACAAGCCCATTTATTTTTTCCCTGCATACCGACACCAATCCAATACCCAAAGCTTTACCCAATGGGTGGAGATTTACTTCTAAAACATGAATATAGAAAAATCGCTTTTGCTTGAAGGCTCTCAAGGAAATGCTCACTGAAGACTCCATTCCTATTATCTCACCTCCCCCTAAATTAGTCTTCTTCTGGGCTTTCAGTCACACCAAGATCTCTCCTGCCCCAAGGCCTTTTACATGCACTGTCACCTCTTCCAAGCCCTGAAGTGCCAAGTTCAAAGTTCCAGTTAATCTCCCTGATCCTGAATTTTAAGAACTGTGTGTGTGGGAGGGAAGGGGTTGGGCTGTTTGTTGAACTGCTGGGTTTTGGAGCCATTTGTTATGCAACCTCATTTTGTCAATGACTGGTTAATTAATGCAGCATTCATTTGCCCTTCTTCCACGCACAGCACATGGCTTGTATCTTTGGGATCACTCTTCCACCATACTCCAGCTCCATGCTTCTGCTGGCATTGACCCAATCTGCCAGCTCCAGGCCTGGCTAGTCAGGGCATGACTTTCCTCTGTCCAAAGGGACTGGGTCAGACTCAGTATCTGACTCATGCTAGGTTAATGATATCTAACCCTAAAAATGCCCCAGAAACAATTGCCCCATTGCCAATGAGTCCATTTTGAATCATAGAAGGTCCCTGTGGGGTTTCTCAGACTGTAAATATTTATGTGAGCAGAAAGTTCCATCTTTTTCCCTATGAGGTAGCTGGTAGGGTAGCACTGCCAACCTTGCAGTTAGCAATTCAATGCTTACCTGATAGTACCACCAATGATTAGAAAGGAAAAGAGCCTCTCTCTAATAGAATTCCTGAGCTTCTAGATAAAACTACAGCTGTCATCAGGAAGCCTGCGTGAAACTCAAAAGGAAACAGCATTGAAAAGAAAAGGTTCAAACTCTGATGGTATCAACTGAGTGCCAGAACCCAGCTATTCCTGATACTCTGTCCCCAGACTTACAAATTCCATAAACATACCCATTAATTTCTTCTCCTGCTCCTTCCATTCTAACGCCCCAAGGTACTTTGACTTAGCTTTGAAGGCACTCAAAACTTCACGGGTTCTGCCTTGCACAGGTGTCTGCTTGCTTCCAGTTCAGTCCTGACATTGTCCCTATCTTTAGCCATGTTAGGCTTGCGTCCTAGAGCTTTCCTTTGCTTGTCTCCCTATTGCTCTTGTCCTATGAAGCCTGTGGCTTTATCTTTAAGTCTAAGTCCTGCCCTTTCGCTTTCATAGAAATCTGTCTCTGTATCTTGGCTCGTGGCAGGTTGTGTCCTTCAAAGATGACTGTCCTAATGTTTCACATCGCACATTCTCTTGTGACAAGATGAGTTTGTGTTCACTTTTCCAGAAGCAGGGCCTGCTTTCCCTCTTCCTTGCATCTTGGCAGGCCTTTGACTATGGCAGAAGTGTTGCTCTGTGACTTCCACCTGGTCGTATTGGGTTGTTCACCATTGGGACCCTGTCAGGATGTTGCAAGGAAGACCAGGCCAAATGAAAATGTCACATATAGGGTTCTTCTTGAGCTCCAACCAATAGAAGTATCAGTCGTGTGAGGGAGTGAGTCTTAAGAGAGCTGCAGCCTCTGTCCTTTGAGCTACCCCAGCTAATGCTTGATGAAGCCAAAACTTGTGTCCTCACTGAGCTCTGCCCAGATTGCAGATTTGTGAGCCAAATTGATATTATCATTACTTTAAGATGTTATTTGTGGGGATACTTTCTGTTAGCAGCAGATCATCAGAATACTGACTAATCAGACTGCATTGCCAGTTTTACTCTCTCTCTCTCTCTCTCTCTCTCTATATATATATATATATATATATATATGTATATATATATATATATATGTATATATGTATATATACATAGATATAGATATATAGATATCCTCCACTCATCTGTCAGTTGGTTGTACTATAATGGTTTGTGTATTGTTATGATGCTGGAAGCTCTGTTCCCAGAATTTCAAATACCAGAATGATTGCCCGTGGTGGACAGGTTTCAGTGAAGCTTCTAGACTAAGACAGACAAGGAAGAGGGGCCTGACAGTCCACTTCCAGAAATTACTGAAAGAAAACCTTATGGATCACAAGAGAACACTGACTGACTAATGTGTTTTGGACACATTATCAGTAGACAATTGCTAGAAGAAGACATCATATTTGATGAAATAGAGGGACATGGAAGATCCTTATTGAGGCAGATTGACCTAATCGCTGCAACAATGGACTTCAACATTCAGGAATGTGTGACAATGGTGAAAGATCAGACAGCACTCCATTCCATTTCATATAAGATCTCCATGGATCACAGTAGACTTGATGGCACTCTCTATATGTTTGTCTTCAGTGACTTCCCATAGGGCTTCTCTGCCTGGCAGCCTCTATTCCTCGTGCTTCCAAATGGGGAGCACAACAGGTCCATAGTCACTGATATTCCCCTCAATCACCAGATCAAGTAAGGAGGCATGAAACTAACTATGTTGTTCTCTTTGCCTTGTCTCTCTTCCTTTTCCCCTCCTCCAACAGGGCTAGAGGGGGTAAATACTTACCTTGCAGGCTAGAAGAGAATTTCTTCCACACCAAAATATTCTCCTTCCTCAAAAGGCACATACATGCTTTTCTCCTTGTTTTGAATTAAAATGGCAGATGGGATGGTAGGAAAGAAAATCAACTAGTCTAACAGAATGGCCAAACAGATTTACCTTCCACATAAGAATGCAAATAACTCCTCAATCTTGTTATAGAGTCATGATATGATGAGCTCCATCAAAGCAGAGTAGAACACCACTGAGGTCAGACAAGAAAGACCATATTGAGTTGATTTTGTATGAGAGATTCTAGTTGCTAATTATACTTTTCATAACAGAGAGATGGCAGGTATAGAAGCCCAGACTTAAAATGTCTTTATCTAATTGCCTGCCTAAATATATATTTGCAATATGGTCTTCAAAGGGAATACTTTCTTTACCTTAAATTCCATTTCTTTTTCCCCTCTTTTATGTAATTTTATTGAAGTATCATTGATGTACAATAAACCATAGTGTGTTTTGCTCTTTGAGGTTTTTAAAAAGAATCATTTTTGGGGGGCTCCTACAACTCTTATCACAATCTATACATACATCCACTGTGTACATTTGTTGCCATCATCATTCTCAAAACATTTGCTTTCTACTTGAGCCCTTGGTAGTAGCTCCTCATTTCCCCTTCTTCCCCCTTCCCCTCCCTCATGGACCCTTGATAATTTATAAATTATTATTCTGTCCTATCTTACACTGTCCGACATCTACTTCACCCACTTTTTTGTTGTCCCTCCCACATTGAGGAGGTTATATGTAGATCCTTGTAATCAGATCCCTCTTTCTACCCCACCTTTCCTCCAGCACTGGTTCTGAAGGGGTCATCTGTCCTGGTTTCCCTGTGTTTCCAGTTCCTATATGGACCAGTGTATATTCCCCGGTCTAGCCAGGTTTGTAAGGTAGAATTGGGATCATGTTAGTGGGCGCGGTAGAATTTAGGAACGAGAGGAAAGTTTATGTTTCATCGTTGCTACACTGCATCCTGACTGGCTCATCTCCTCCCAGCGACCCTTCTGTAAGGGGTTGTCCAGTTGCCTACAGATAGATTTTGGATCCCCTAACTGTACCCCCCCTCATTCACAATGATATGATTTTTTTGTTCTTTCATGCCTGATACCTGATCCCTTCTACATCTTGTGATCACACAGGCTGGTGTGCTTCTTTCATGTGCACTTTATTGGTTCTGAGTTAGATGGCCACTTGTTAACCTTCTAGTCTTTAAAACCCTAGACTCTTTATCTTTTTTTTAATTAATTAATTAATTTATTTATTTTTTACATTTTATTAGGGGCTCATACAACACTTATCACAATTCTTACATATACATATACATACATCAATTGTATAAAGCACATCCGTACATTCTTTGCCCTAATCATTTTTTAATCTTTTTATTGGGGCTCATAAGGCTCTTATCACAATCTGTACATACATCAAATGAGCAAAGCACCCTTATACATTCGTTGCACTCGTCACTCTCATAATTCACCTTCCACTTGGGTTCCTGGAATTAGCTCGGTTTCCCTTTTTTCCCCCCTATTCCCCTCCCTCCCCGATCCCACCCCTGGTCCCTTGATAGTTTATAAATAATTATTATATCTTATCTTACACTCCCCGGCGTCTCCCCTCACCCGCCTCCCCCTTGCAAATCTCCCAGACAGGAGGTTACACATAGATCTCCGAGATCGGTTCTCCCTTTCTACATGCCCTTTCCTCCTGGTGTCACCACTCCCACCGCTGGTGTTGATGGGTTCGTCTGTCCTAGATTCCCTGTGCCTCCAGATCCCCACTGCACCACTATACATCCTCTGGTACAACCAGGTCCGCATGGCAAGGTAGAATTGGGGTCATGATGATTGGGAGGGGAGGAAGCGTTCAGGAACTAGAGGAAGGTTTTGAGTTTCATTGTTGTTACACTGAACCCTGTGTGGCCCATCTCCTCCTCACTACCCCTCTGGAAGGGGTGTTCAGCTCTCTACAGGTGGGCATTGGGTCCCCATCATGCACTCCCCCTCTTTCACGGTGATGTGATTCTCACCACCACCCCACCTTTGATGTTGGAGACCTGGTCTCCTCTGTCCTTCATGGTCACCTATGTCGGTGTGCTGCTTCCGTGTGGGCTCGGTTGCTTCTGGGCTAGATGGCCGCTTGTTTGCTTTCAAGCCTTTAAGTCCTCAGAGGCTATATCTCTCAGTAGCCGGGCACCATCCGCCTTCTTCACCACACTTGCTTATGCACACTTTCGTCTTCAGCCATTATGTGAGGAAGGTGATCACACAATGATTGTTTTTGTTCCTTTGTATCTGCTACATGGTCCATTCAACACCTTGTATTCGCTTAGGTCGTGTGCTTTTTCTCTGTGGGCTTTGTTGCTTCTGAGCTAGATGGCCGCTTATTTGCCTTCAAGCCTTTAAGACCCCAGACGCTATATCTTTTTTTGATAGCCGGGCACCATCAGATTTCTTCACCACATTTGCTTACACACACGGCTGTCTTCAGTGATCATGTCGGGAAGATGGGTATCCTGCAATGGCTGCTTAGCAGGGCGAGGTGCTATTGTATTGGGGGATTATGCATGAGGAGGCCCAATGTCCATCTGCTACCCTACTACTGAACCTATAAATATATGCATATAAATCTATTTCCCCCATAATCATAAATATATTTACATATGTACATGTCTGTATTTAGGCTTCTCTGTATGCACTTTGCCTCCTACTCCTTTCCTCTATTTCCTTTCGATTTCCTCCCGACCCACTACCATGTTTGGCCTTCATTCTGGATTCAGTAGTTCCTCTCAGTTACCTTGCTCTTGGTCACTCCCTTCCAGTCCTCCTCTCCCCTCCCTCCTCTGGTTTTGAACCATTCGCTGTTCCCTTGTTCCTGTGTTGGGCGACACCTCCTCCCTTCCCCTACCTCCCACGCTCTCATGTCCCTCCAGGACCGTTGGTCCTTTTGTTTTCTTCTCTCATTATTTGTCCAGCCTATCTTGTCTAGGTGGACCTGCTGACATAGTAATATGTGCATACAAATGGATATGACTTTAACTGCACCCAAGTGGCCAATAAGAACATGGCTTTGACAGAAACAACATCGACACGCTGATAAGCAGAAAAGCCACTAACATACAAAATTTACAAGGTAAAAAACAAAACAAATTAAAAAACACTAAGCAAAAAGATAGCAAATATTAAAAGAAAAATTGCTAGTAGTTCAAGGTCCTTTCGTTGGCCTTTAGACCATCCTTTATACTCCCTTGGGCTCCCTTTGCTCTGCTTCCTCCGCTGCTCCATTGTACGCCCCCAGTGTTTGCCTCAGTGTGGCGGGGTCAGCTCAGTCGCCCATCCCCCATTGTGTCTCAGGTGCTGTCCCATGTAGGGCCATGTGTTGGTGCAGGATGTCGTATCTCCTAATGTGGTCAGCTGAATGGTCCTCTCTGTATGACGGGCCATCTAGCTGGTCTATTGACTTTGGGCTTGGTGGACCCAGGTGTACTCCACTACGTCCTTTCTCCTTCTTTTGTTTCAGCTTCCTTCTGGATGTGGTGTGGTGGGTCAGTTCCTTTCCCACTCCAGACGATCTATTTTTGTTTTCTGTGGTATTCCCTTCGACTGTGGGGGTCGGCCTAATTCTGGTTTGGGCCGGCTTGTCGTCCAGCCTCTTTGTGTAGACCTCTGTACTTTGCGTTGCCCTCCTTGTTTGGTGTGTCTTGTTGGGGTCCGTATGCATGTTCCAGATCTGTGGGGACACAACCGATACTCTCCCCTGGGTGGATTAGTACCCTGCCCCCCCCATACCATCCATTCAGATTCTCCCCCTCCCGGTTCTCCCTCTCCCTACCCCACTACTCTTTCTTTATGCTGGGCTCTCATGTATCTCCCTAGGTGTGCCTGTCCTCCCTCCAACTATCTATGCTTCCTCCCGTTTATTGTGGGCTGGATGTTTATTCTTCTATTTCTGTCATGCTGATTGTACTTACCTCAGGGGACTCATGTTGTACCTGTCCCTTTGGGTCTGGCTTACCTTGCTTAACATAATTCCTTCCAGCTCTTCCCATGAAATAACGTGTTTCATGTGCTCATCGGTGCTTTTCAGTGCTGCATAATACTCCATTGTGTGTATGTGGCAAAGTTTGCTAATCCACTCGTCTATCGATGGAAACTTAGGCTGTTTCCAAGTCTGTGCTATTGTGAATTGTGCCGCAATAAACTTTGGAGCGCATATGACTGGTCGTGTTTTATTTGCTGCTTCAACTGGGCATATGCCCAGTAGAGGGATGGCTGGGTCGTAAGGTAGATCAATTTCCATTTTCTTTAGGTATCGCCAGATTGCTTTTCACAGTGGCTGTACAAATCTGCACGACCACCAGCAGTGGAGGAGGGTTCCTACTTCACCACAGCCCCTCCAACATTTTATCTTTTGATAGCTAGGCTCCATAAGCTTTCTTCACCTCATTTGTTTATACAACCACCTTTTGTCTTGAGTGATTGTCTCGGGAAGGTGACCATCATGGAATACCAGTTCCTTAAATTCCATGTCTATAGGCTTAAGTCTTACCCACAGGAAGCCTATTTTTATTTTATCCCTTGAACAAAATCTTGCAGTAATTTTCTCTTTTTGGGTAAGTCCATCCTTAATCACTTATCCTTTAACATTTACAAGAATTTATCTGTAACCAACCCCATTTACATAGTCTCATTCATGCTATTTCCACAATAATTGCTAATAACCCTATTTTTTAGAATCGGCAGAAAGCATCAGCATCAATATCCCATTGCCACTGAGTTGATTTCAACTCATGGGTACCCTATAGGACAGAATAGTATTGCCTTATGGGTTTCGAAGACTGAAAAAAAATCTCTTTATTGTGAGTTGGGTGAAGGTTTACAGAATACATCCGTTTTCCATTTGACAGTTCACACATATTTTGCTTTATGATATTGACTGCAATCTGCTCAGCGTAATATCACTTATCGCACTTCCTCCGTGTATTTCCTGTTTCCATTCCCCCTTCTTTCCTGACCCTTCTGAAATTTATCTTTGAATAAATTATATCCTTTTGATTCAAATAGTTGATTAGTGATACTTTTTACCTTATAGATCTACCTATTGTTTGGCTGAAGATTGAGCCAAGGGAGTGAGTTCAGTTCCAGATCTGAAGGTGCCTAAGGACAACAGTCTTGTGGGTTCCAAGATTCTCTCTCTGAGAATTACCCCTGAACTTTTAAAATAAGTTTAAACTTTGCTGCACATATTTCTCCTATTCTATCCCAAAATTCCAAAGCAAACTCATTATCATTGTGTTGAAGCTGACTCATAGAGACCCTACAAGATAGCATAGAACTTCACCCGTTGATTTTCCAAGGCTTAAATCTTTACCAGAGCAGACATACTCATATTTCTCACATGGAGCAACTGAGAGGGTAGAACCACTTACTTTGTGGTTAGGAGCTCAATGAGGAGTCCACTCTGCCATTAGAGCTCATTTAGAATGCTATCTAGGATTCCCTAATGCTATCCCTCTCAGATCAGTTGGTAGTGGTAATAAATGTAAATCTTAAGGGGGTCAGACTGCCACATCTTAACTCTTCCTTGGGGAAGATGGTGGGTTTGAAATGCTGATTGATTAGCCCTTAAGTGCTTAATTACAGCCTCACCAGAGTTCTCCTTAACATCAGAACAGTGGACACTTATTGGTTTATCTTTCTGGTCTCTGTTCCCTAAAAATTGCACTTCATCCACAGGGTTTTCTTCCACAACACACAGCTGCTAGTGTTTTTGGTTTGTTTTTCCTCATGACTTCACCTTCCTGGTCAAAGCTGATTTGTCCAGGGCAAATGAAAACATAGCCATATTTGCACACTACAAAATTTGAAGTGAGACAGCAAGCTATTTGTTGAGTTTTTTGAATGACAGAAGTCTAAAAGTTTAAAAGTCTAAAAGGAAGTGTTATGATACAGGAAACAGTGAGTTTTGATGTCCAGGATCTATGCTGGGGACCCAAATGGCACTCCGAATGACTATTCAAAGTGATGGTATGAATTCTCCTCTTCCATGACCTACACATATAATAGATATAACAACTAAGTCCATGATTTGACAAATGTCTTGTGTGATTGAGTTTGGGTTACCCATAGGATTAGATCCTGAGACAAAGGTTTTAATTAAGCCATTTTGGGGGAGATATCAATAAGGAAATGGGAAATAGAAAAGGGAAAGAAGGCAGCCAATGAAAAGTACATTATCAAACAATTTAAAATTGTGAGCAACTGGAGGTTAATCTTACTGGAGACAGTGTAGAAAATCCACAAGTTATTCTGCCCAGAATGTGAGGGAGTGTGGCTATTTGTCCAACAACACCTATGGGTCAGTGGTTAAGGGTTACTCCAGGAAGCAAGAATTAACTCCACAACCACCTAAACCAGCATGCTCAGGTACAGTGGTCCACAGAAACTAGAGAAAGCAAGAAGAGAGATGTGCTGGCCATTCGGAATTAGGCTAGCATGCCAAGTTGTCAGACATGTCAGGTGCTTGCACTATCATAACTTGTGAGATATACCACTGGTATTTCAAACACAAGTATAGTTACCCGTAGTGGAAAATTTTCAGAAAAGCTTACAAGCTAAATAGACTAGAAAGAATAACCTGCCAATCTACATCTGAAAAAAATAGTGGTGTTTGTGGAGCACATTGATAGCAGTGGAATATTGTTTCATATAGTGCAGGATGATGAACCCCTCAAGTTGGAAGACACTCAAAATATAATTGGGGAAGAGCCGTCTCCTCAAAGTAGAGTTGACCTTAGTGATATAAAGTTTTCAGGACCTATATTTGTTGATGTGGCAATGACTCAAAATGAGAAGAAACAGCAGTACTGCAATAACCACTTACAAGAAGATGGGATGCATGAAATATGGATCAAGAAAAATTGGAAGCCATGAAAAAAATGGAACACATAAAGATCAAACACTCTATGTGTTATTGAACTGAAGTAGACTGGTATTGGCCATTTGGAATGTCATAATATTATGGTTTACATACCAGAGTAACAAATTTGAAAGGAATGGATGACTTTCATGTTAAAAAAGAGAATGTTTCAACATCGATTCCAATGTGCACCATTGTTAGGTGTAGGATATATTACACCTACAAGGATGAATAATTAATAAAGTTATTATTCAAATTTACACACCAACCACTAATGCTAACAATAAAGCCATTGAGGATTTTTACCAACCTTTTCAGTCTGAAATTGATGAAACATGCAATCAAGATTACTGATGACTTGAATGCAAAAATTGGAAACTAAGGAGGAGGAACACTAGTTAGAAAATATGGCCATGGGGATGGAAGCCACATGGGAGATCTCATGATAGAATTTTCCAATAATGATGGCTTATTAATTGAACATTTCTTTTTCAGTGATGTAAACAGTAACCATAGACATGGATCATGTATATTGGATAGAAATGCACAGGAATTAAATCAACTACATCTGTTGAAATAAACTACTATATATACTCGAGTATAACCCAAGGCAACTAATTTTACCCCCCAAACCTGGGGTGCTTTTTCAGCATAAAAAATGTGCTGAAAAAAACTAGGCTTATACTCAAGTATTTACGGTATAAAGAAGTTTAATATCATCAGTCACGAGACTGGAGACCAACTGTGGAACAAACCATCAATGGCAAATTCAACTCGAATTCAAATAAAATTAAAACAAGTTCCCAAGAGTCAAAGTATGAATTTGAGTATATCTCATCTAAATTAGAGGATACTTCAAGAAGAAAGTTGACACATTGAGCACAAATCACCTGAGATGATACGAGTTCTGCAATAATATCAAGAACATCATAAATAAATTCAAAGATAATTAAAAAGATAGGAACTAAAGAAAAGACAAAATGGATGTCACCTTGAATGTGGACTAGCTGAAGCCAATGAAAGAAATGATGAAGTACGAAAAAGATAGAGAGAGAAATATAGAAATAATTGATGAAGTAAAGACGCTGAATAAAGAAGCTGAACATAAAATTTCAAAGGGGAATTCAAAAAGATGGAATAAAGAATTATATTAAAAGGTGCAAAGACCTGGAATTAGGACAGCAAAAAATGATAAGCAAGTGCATTTCACTAGCTGAAAAAATTGAAGAGAAATTCAAAATACAGAATTACACAGATAGCATCAAAAGAACATGAAAGGGATTCACTGACCACATGAAGCCCAGGCTCCACAGCGCTGAGTCCAGAAGACCAAGATAGCATAGGGATCTCACTGCAGATTGCTCTGAAAGTGCTCACAGTAGTAGGCCCTGGATCAACTGGGGAAAATGTAGAACTCAAACTAAGAAGACTAACCTTAGGATATGATAGGCACTAGTGGAATTCCCATTTGACACCTGACCTCACCTCCATGGCTCAACTTTCAGCCCCCCAATAGGAGACCTATACTGTCAACGATGTACAATTCAGAGCCCAGCATTTGTCAGGGAGTTACTCAGAAGGCAGGAAGGAATGGGAATGAAAGTCCAATGGAAACGGCAAACAAAGGGAGGGAATAGGAAAAGTAGTATTGCATTGTAGGTATTGCAATCAATATCATAAAACATTGCATGAATTGTAAGGAAAATCAATTTACTCTGTAGATTTTCCCTCACATGACAATCAAAACAGTGTAAAAAGAAAATAAGTCATATGACCGAGTACACTGGTAGATCTTGCTGAAGACCAATTTCCAGTGTTAAAAGATGTCACTTTGAGGAATAAGGCACAGCTGAGCCCTAGTGGTATAGTGGTTACAAACATAATGCGTCAGAACCAACCCAGTTGGGTTGCTTAACACAAGATCAACAGTTCTGCTCCCATACAAAGTTCCAGTACTGGAAACCCACAGGGATATCTCTCCCCTGTCCTATAGAGTTGCTAAGGGTTGGAATCAACTTGATGGCAGTGAACTGGATGTAAGGCAGGCTGACTAGAGACACAAATCGAGTGACACTCATATATGTGCAATAAATAGTTTTCTATCAAGAAGTCATTATAGTATTTCTATTTCAAGGAAATATCCCAGGCCAGTCCAACTCAAGTCCATAAGTCAAACACTTGCCCATAAGTTCCTTTCCAACTTACGCAGTTACATGCAATGATGCAGAATGCAGGGATGTCAAAGGCCAGTGATTGCAATGTCGTGTGGACCCAAGGTCGATGGAAGCATGGCAAGACTCTGGCAGCTCTCAACGTGGGCAGGAAGCAGTCAGGTGAATGCAAAGAGAAGGGGAGGTTCCCAGGGCCCTGCTTATGAGAAGGCCATGGCCACAAAGAGGCACCACCAGGCTATGGTGTGATTGACAGATTGGATACCAACCTTACACTTTTACATATCTTCAAACTGACATAAAATTATATAACTATCATACTATGGCATTTTCAATCACCTCATATGTACTTGAAAATGGACAATAATTATGAAAGATAAAACAAAAGGTGATTTCTTTGAATTATGATGCTGGTGAAGAATATTGAATATTCCATGGACTTTCAGAAGAAGGAACAAATCTTTCTTGGCGGAAGTAGAGCCAGAATGCTTCCTAGACGTGAGAATGGCAAGACTTCATATCACATACTTTGGACATGTTAACAGCTGAGCATGGTCCCTAGAGAAGGATATCATACTTGGTAAAGTGGAGTGTTGAAAAAAAGAAGAAGGTCCTCAATGGGATGAATTGGCATACTGGCTGCAAAAACGGTCTCCAACATTAACTGTGAGGAAACAGGCTGTGGGTGCTATGAGTTAGAGCCAAATTAACAGTGTCTAACAATGACAACTCCCCTCCCCCGCCCCATCTGTCAATTTGCTGCACTGTGGTAGCTTGTGCTTTGCTGTGATGCTGGGAGTTAGTCCACTAGTACTTCAAATACCAGGCAGGATCACCCACGGTGAACAGATTTCAACACAGCTTCCAGACTAAGAACTGACAGGATGACAAAACAATCAATCCACTTCTGAGAGATTCACCATTGAAAACTTTCTGCATAGCAGTAAAATATTGTCTGATATAATGCCAGAAAATGAGCCCCTCAGATTGCAAAACAATCAAAATATCACTGAGAAAGAGAGCTTCCTCAATGTAGAGTCCACCTTAATGATAACTCAAAACCTCACAACAGGAGCTGTAGATAACATCATAATAAATGGAGAAAATATTGAAGTTATCAAGGATTTCGTCTTGCTTGGATTCACAACTAATGCTCATGGAAACAACAATCAAGAAACCAAATAACATATTGCATTAGGCAAATCTACTGCACATAACCACTTTAAAGTACTGAAGATCAAGAATTTCACGTAGGATTAAGTTGCGCCTGGCCCAAGGCATGGTATTTTCCGCCACATCTTATGCATGTGAAATTTGAACATTGAATGAGAACGACTGAAGGAGAACTGGTGCATTTGAATTAAGGTACTGACAAAAAATTACTGAAAGTACCATGGGTGGAGAGAAGAACAAACAAATCTGTCTGAGAAGAAGTGCAGCTAAATGTTCCTTGGCAGATAGGATGGCGAGACTTCATCTCATGTACTTTGCAGATGTTATCAGGACAGACCAGTCCCTGGAGGACATCATACACATTACAGTGGAGGGGTTGCTAAAAGAGGAAGACGCCCGATTAAATGGATCGAGACAATTCCTACAACAATGGGCTCAAACATAACAAAAATTTTGAGTATGGGGCAGGACCAGGCAATGTTTCATTCTGTTGTGTAGGCATTTTTATGAGAGAGAACTGACTTGAAGGCATCTAGCAACAAAGTGTACTAAAGCTTCTGGCACCTTCATTTGCTGATGGATTATAATTCAAAATGAGAAAAATCATTGCAACCATTCATTAATAATCAGAACATGAAACGTGCAAAATAAGAATCTAGGAAAACTGGAAATCATAAAAAACGGAATCTGACCTATAAAGATGAATATCCTAGGCATTGGTGATTTGAAATAGTCCCTTTGAATCTTAAAATGATAAGAATGACTACGCTGACAATGACAAATTCAAAAGAATGTCTCTTTCATCCTCAAAAAGAGCATTTCTAGATCTATCTTGAAGTGCAATGCTGCCTTTGACAGAATAATATCTATCTTCATACACAAGAAAGGCCTGTTAATAGAACCATTATTCAAATTTTCTCACAAACCACTAAAGCCAATGAAGAATTGTACCAACTTCTTTAGTCTGAAATTGATCACACATGTATTGAAAATGCATTCATAATTGCTGACAATTGGAATGCACACATGGAAACAAAAAGGAAGGAAGAGTAATTAGAAACTATGGCTTTGGGGATCGAAAAGAAGCTGAAGACTGTATGAAAGAATTCTGCAAGAGCAATAACTTCCTCATTGCAAACACCTTTATTCAACAACAGGAGCGGCATATATACATGTGGAATACACAGGAATGGAATTGATTAAATCTGTGGGAAGACATGATAGAGAAGCTCAATATCATTGAGACAATATAAGACCAGGGGCCAACAATGTAACAAACTATCAATTACTAATATGCAAGTTCAAGTCAAACCTGAAGAAAATTAAAATAAGAACGCAAAAGAGCCCAAATACAGCCTATATTATATCTGTGGTCGGCTGGGGTTTCTAGAGAAACAAACCAGTGATACTGATACATGTAGAAGAAGGAAATTCATATCAATAAAGAATTTTACATTAAGAAGTCCACACAACAAGAAACCTCAGACCAACTCCAGCCCATAAATCAGATGCAAAGTAGAGGCCCTTCCAGATTCATGAAGCTGTTGGAGGAATAGCCTAAGAAACAGGAAAACCACAGGTTGGTGGAGGCAGAGTTGGGGGAATCCAAAGTCAACAGGCAGTTGGCAGGCCACAGACAGCTCTTAGGGTCAGCATGTTTCATGGCGATTGCCATCCCTAGAAGCCAGACGTAGGGTACAGTGTCTTTTCATCAGGAAGAAAAAGTGTGAGCCCATTCTCCACAGTCTACTTATAGCTATTAAATAGGTCACACCCCCAAGGAGACTGTGACCTGCACCTTCTCAAGATCCTGGTCAAGCTATATTGACACCAAACCTTACTATCACAATATCTCACCTGAATTTAGAGCCTATCTCAAGAATGGTTTGGACATATTGAACATTAATGATCAGCTACCAGAAGACTTGTGAAATAGCATCAAGGTCATCAATCATTTTTTTTTGTCATGTCATCTGTGGCTATTTATTTATTTATCACAAATCATTTTATTGGGGGCTCCTCAAAAAGATCATTATAATACAGTAAAGAAAGAAAATACTACAGTGGATATCAGAGGAGACTGTGAAACTTGCTCTTGAACCTAAAGCAGCTAAAGCAAATGGAAGAAATGATGAAATAAAAGAGTTAAACAGAGAAATTTGAAAGGCCAGCTTGAGAAGATAAAGTAAAGAATTATATTGTAACGTGTAAAGACCTGGAATTAGGAAAGCAAAAGGAATGAGTACAGTCAGCATATCATAAATTGAAAGAAGAGAAGAAAAAATCCAAGCCTTGGATTAAAATGTTCAAGGATTATTTATCAAACTATTGAGTTTTGCAGGGAGAATCCAAAGAATATGGACGGAGTATACAGAGTCTCTGTACCCAAGAATTAGTTGAGGTTCTACTAGTTCAAAAGGCCAAGAGGAAGTTGAAGCTGCAATGTAAGCATTAGTGAAAAGCAAGGAAGGGACAGGAATGGAAATATTTCAACACGCTCATGCAGTGATAGTCCATGTCAAGAAATTTGGAAGATAGCTATCTGGCCAACCAACTGGAAGTGATTAATATTTGTGTCCATTCTAAAGAAATATGACACAACAAAATCTGCAAATTAAATTAAAATAACATTAATATGACATGCAAGTACAATTTTATTGACGATAACTTTAAAAGTAGTTATAGCAATATGTCAACACGAAGCTGCCAGAAATCCAGGCTGTATTAAAAGAGGGCATGAGGCAAGGTATATCAATGCTGATTTCAGATGGACCTTGGCTGAAAGCAGAGGATACAAGGAAAATGCTTACTTATGTACTATTGACTATGCAGAGGATTTTACTGTGTATCATAACAAACTTTGGTTAGCATATGAATACATATGAGAACAATGGGAATTCCCGTACATTTAAGTGTGCTCCTGTGGTACCTGTACATAAACCAACGGGAAGTGTTTGGAATAGAACATGGGGATACTGCGTGGTTTAAAATCAGGAGAGTGTGTGTTGTGGTTATATCCTTTCACCATATGTGTTAGACAGGGTTCTCTAGAGAAACAAAACCAGGACATTTATGATTTGATAGATAGATAGAACACGAAGGAATATAACAGCTAATTAGTCCACATAGCAGTACAGAGGACTCAGTTTAACTCACTTCCATGCAACAGTAAATATGGCAGTACAGCCAGGCAGCAAACTGCAGAACTAGGTAAGGCAGCCACACACTGGTCTGGTCACCAGAGAGCAACTGAGAGATAGGTGTGGCTTACTGAGCCATTTATCTCTTTGCCCAGTAATCAAACTGCAAACTGATTAATCCCACATGTTTTTATTGGCCAGGTTAGCACTATAAACCTACCTATTTATCACACTATACTTATTCAAATAATCTGAGAAGCTGCTCTGTATGAAGAAGTTGAGGCATCTGGATTGGAGGAAGAATCATTAACAACCTGTGTTATGCAGATGACCCAATCTTGCTGGCTGAAAGTCAATAGGCCTTGAAGTACTTACTGATAAAGCTCATATAGTACATCTTCAGTATAAATTAGTCTTCAACACTAAGAATACAAATGTCTTCTCAACTTGACAAGTATAAACACACAACATCATTACAAATAGAGAAATGTAGCTAGACTCTATTTTACTTGGACCCACAATCAATACTCACAGAAGCAGCAGTCAATAAATCAACATATTTCATTGGAAAAATCTGTTGTAAAAGACCTCTTTAAAATGTGAAAGAGCAAATGCTTTACTCTGGGGATTAGCAAGTTATGCCTGCTTTTAGCCTTGATATTTTTAATCACCTTAGATGCATGTGAAAGGAGTCTTAATTTCAGTGTCTGGTATGGGTTGAATGACTAACAGCAAGGTTGGTGGTTCAACCCACTTGCTGCTCCACAGAAGAAAGAGGAAGCTATTTGACCCTGTAAAGATTTACATCCTTGGAAACCCTATATGGTCACTATGAATAAGAATAGACTTGATGGTAATGTCTGACATATGCATGTGAAAGATGGACCATAAATAAGGAAGACTGAAGAAAATATGATGCCTTTCAAATATGATGTTGCAAATAATATTGAATATACCATGAATGCCCAGCAGAACAAAGAGGTCTGTCCCGGAAGAAGTTCAGCCAGATTGTATTTTAGAAGTGAGGATGGTAAAACTCCATTTCATATACTTTGAACATGGTATCAGGAGAAATTAGTCCCTAGAAAAGGACAAAATACTTGGTAGAGCATCATCCAAAAACAGGTAAACCCTGAATGAGATGGATCAACACAGTGGCTGTAACAATAGGCTAAAATATGACCATTGTGAGGATGTCACAGGACTAGAAAGGCTTTTATTCTATTGTGCATAGGGTCACTATAAGTGGCAGTGCGTGAGATTTTGTTGATTAACAACACTGGGATATGAGCAATGTCCCCATGGCATATGCTAAACTGTCACCATGCTGGACACAGTTGATCTTTGTGGCTTTAGAGGGTAATTATTTAGAGGGTTATGATTCCACTGAATTTTTTTCTGTGTATTCAAACTATTCCATCCTAAGATTCCACAGATCTATCCAAACCAAGCTCACTGCCATTGAATCAATGCTAACTCATATCGACCCTACAGGACATGGGTAATATTGTACCTGTGAGGTTCTGAGACTGTACCTCTTTACAGAGTAGAGTCCCATCTTTCTCCCGAAGAGCAGCCAGTGATTTCAAAATACCGACCATGCAATTAGCAGCCCAATGTGTAACCAAGAACTATTCAGGGAAGCTAGAGGGAGAGCATGAAAAGAAATGATTAGTTGAGGTGGTTGGATGCACATCCATCCCTTTGTTCTACTCTCTATGACTTTCTCTGAATTCATTCAAAATGTAAATTAAGACACAAAATAGAATTCTACCCAACCCTGTTATATGCCTCAACAGTATCCATTTTTCTCATTCTTACTACTAATAGAAGCTCAATTTTGTTTAGGGTGATAATGTACCTACTTAAATCGCTCACTCCTAGGCTCCTTTGCAGCTATGCATGAGCATTTGACCCAGTTTGGGCCAAATATGTGTAGGTGAAAGACACTTAGTAGGACTCCCAATAAAGTTTTTGTTGTTGTTTAAGGCAAAACACTTGTCTGGCATAACCCATTTCATTTTTGTCCTTGGCTCTTCTGCTGTCATGCTCCCTAGTCAGAATATTGAAAGATGGGAGAGTCACATAGGTTACATGAGTTTGGCAGACCAAAAAGCATGCATTCTCCTATATGCAAGATGAGTTCCTGAGCAAATACGCCAGACCTAGGCTACCGATTTCAAGATTTACTATTGTATAAGACAAAACCCTGTGTGCTGCAAAGGGTTAACACAATTCACTGCTAAGCCAAAGATGCCTTGGGAGAAAAACCTGGCAATCTACATTTAAAAATTCCGCCCTTGAAAACCTCATGGAGCACAGTTCTACCCTGAATCATATGGGGTAACTGTAAATCAGAATCAATTCAGTGGCAACTGGTTTGGTATTTTTGGTGTTAATATAAGAAAAATGAAGCTTTTGTGATTAGACCACTAGAGTCGGTTTGTTTTTTCCCATGTAGCCAGAGGCAATTTGGACCGATAGAGAAATAATTAAAAGAATGTAGAGTTAAGTAAGCGTAATGATTATGGAACTAATCATTTAGCAATGGGCTGCTAACCACAAGGTCAGTAGTTCAAATGCACCAGTCACTCAGGGGAGAAAAGTGAAGCTCTCTGCTTCTGTAAAGATTTACAGTCTTGGAAGCCCTATATGGGGTTGCTATAAGTTGTAATCACCTTGATAGCATTGTATTTGTTTGAGTTTGGTGACTAGTATGTAAGCTTTGAGGGGGTAGTAATAGATACTTTGAATACTATTCTTAGCACTATAGGTATTATGTGTTTTGCAAATGGGCAAACGAACAAAAGCGATATTCATTTAGTGTTTTCTGTAGTTTGCCTTATTCTTCCAAGAAGATTCCTCAAGTGTTAAGACCCAGTCTTCTCTGGCATACTTGAATAAAAAAATAACTGATAGACACAGACTTGAATCCTGGCCTGTGTGATCTTGGGTGTGTCACTGTTTTTCAATCCATTTCTCATCTGTGAACTGGGGATTACACACGTAGCCCACAGGGTTGTTTTGGAGATTCAGAGTAATGTGTGTGTCTTGGATTGAGTGCCCTTGCATGCCGAGCTTATTCCTCAGGCCTGGGTGCAGGGAGTCTATTTGAGATCTGATGGCAGGGAGTGGGAATAGGAAAGCGGACGCAAGACTGAGTTAGGGGGAGAAGCAATCACAATGGGAACGGGGTGTTGAGGCTTTCAATGTAGGATACAGGGGCTTGATTCCCCCAGGACTTCTGAGGAACATGGGTTCTGTCCTAGAATTGCCTACCAGAAACAGGAGGCTGGGCTCTTCTTCGCCTGTAGTGGTGTTGAGCATTCCTCCTAGTACGATGACCTCTCCTACCTTCCTGGGTTTGGCTTTCCATGCCTTTGAAAAGGCTTCGAGGCAGAAGGACATGGAGAGCTGCGTGCTGCACAGTTGTGATAAGACACCGTTTCAGCAGGAGCCTGCACTTACATAGAGCCGTTCGCCACTGCTATGATGGATATCAGGAGGAGCCCTGGAAGTGCAGTGGTTACAAGTTGGTTTGCTAACTTCAAGGTCAGCAGTTCAAAACTACTAGCTCCAAGGAAGAAAGATGGGGTTTTCTACTCCAATAAAGAGTTGTAGTGTTTGAAACTCGCAGGGGGCAATTGTACACTGCCCCACAGGATCGCTATGACTCGGTATTGACTGGAAGGCAGTGAGATGGTGTCAGAGATGGGTCAAAGGAATGTGGCATGGCAACCCTAAGAATCTGCTACAGAACCATAAAGTGCCTGGGATAGATGAGTTTATTGTGCTTGACCTTTTAAAACCATCAAACGGGCAACAGTTAGAAAGACAAACATACCAAGTGTCATTGGAGATCTGGGGAAAGCAGAGAAAATCTGCTAATGATGCAGGTTTGCTGCACAGCAATCTGGCAGAGCTTAGTGAAAGCCCATTGAATGTACCCTAGGACCTAGTGAGCCCCTCCTGGGCGTACAACCAAAGAAGTGCAGTCACTGAGTTGACTTTCATTCCTCATGACCCTATCAAACAAAGCTGAATGGTCCCATGATGTTTTCAAGGCTTCTATTGGGAAGTAGACAGCCATGCCTTTATCCCACAGTGTGTGGAAGACGGCTTCAAACTACTGACCTTTGGGTTAGCAGCCAAGCACTTAATATCTCCCCCATCTAAGATCTCTCCTGGATGTAGAAAAACAAACAAAACCCCAGTTGATTCTTCCTCATTAGCAACCCTACAAGGCACAGTAGAATTGCTGCTTTAGGTTTACAAAACTAAATTCTTACGACAGCAGACAGCCTCTCTTTGCTCCATGGAATAGCTGATGGGTTGGAATTGCTCACCTTGGGGTTAGCAGCCCAACGCATAATTCCTGGGTATATAGGCCAAGCTTTTTATCCAATTCATAGGGCCCTTGGGGCATTTTTACAAGAATGGTCACCACACTGATGCCTGCAATAGAGAAGAGTTGGAGCCGAATTGGATGCCAATCAACAGACAACTGAAGAAGGAAACAAAAGAAAGATGATGATTGCTCATGACCAAGTGGCACGCAGCAGCACATGCAATTGATATGCAGCATGGCAATAACTCTTAATGACATTGCAAGGAGTTGAAAAGGTCAGAAACTGAATGAGATTTATATTGCAGTACCATTCATGGAAGCTGAAAGCCCATTCACCAAGCAGCATGATCTAGTGCCCATGTCTGTATGCCTATAAGGACACACACACACCAAGCACCCAGCAGGGGGTATTAGTCTGAAGAGGGGAATGGAAGTGATGTGAATGTGGAAAAGGAGGGAAAAAACACAAGCAGGGCCTGACATTGATCAGGGTTTACGGTGTGCTATAAAGTAGGCATGATTAATCCCTTCCCTGTACCAGAAGGCTGAGCTAGATTTTTAAAGCAATTCAAGTGCCTGGAACACAATGGTTGTTAGCTGCTGTTGAGTCAGCCTCCAGTCCAACTCACTGTGACAACCAGCTCTCAGTGACTCCATGGGCAATATTCTCCCTGGTCCTGCACCATCTCTTTGGTTGTGCATCAGATTGTGATTCACAGGGGTTTTCGTTAACTGGTTTTCAGAAGTAGAATGCCAGGCTCTTCTTCATCGCTCATCTTAGTCTGGACACATAACAGAAATGGGTTCAGTCTCATAGCCGCACCCAACCAAGCTCCCCCATTTCAGTATCATAGCAACACAGAAATCAGTTCAGTACCACAGCAATAACCAAGCATCCCCCTGACAAATGAGTGTTGGATGCACATGAGTTGCATTGTCTTGGACTCAAACACAGATCTCCCACATGGAAAAGGAGAATTCTACAACTGAACCACCAATTTACCCTCAGAATATAATAAGTATCCAGTAAATGGTTATTAAGAATGTGGCTGCCAGGAAAATCCAGCAATTTCCTGCCAAGGCTTAACACTAATATCTTCCCCCACACACTAGAAGGCTGCAGAGGAATGACTTTCTCCATGCCAACCCTGGTATCTAGACAAGGGACCCTAACACTGAGCCACTGAGCCCCAGCAGGCTGGGGAGCAATGTCAAATTGGATGAGGGACAATCCTGGTTGAGTTAGGTTCCCTAAGCTTGCAGGGCAATTTAGCATGTCCACAGCTGTGTTCAGAATAGCCATGCGATTACCACCGAGAGAAATTCTACATGATTTCACACCCCATGCTAGTCGTTGCAGCCATCGTTGAGTACAGTTCATGCTCATCACTATCTAGAACTCACGGTGACGCTGTGGGTGAGCCATTGGGCAGGTAACCTCAAGGTTGGCAGTTCAAAGGCACCAGTTGTTCTCTGAGAGGAAGGTGAGATGATCTGCTCCTGTAAAGATTTAGCCTGAGGAATTTTATATAGGGTCACAGTGAGTCAGGGTCAACTCAATGGTGTGGGTTTGGTTTATTAGACCCATCAGATCATATTTAATGTATTTATTAACATGTATATTTGCCACAAATCCAATGTCTATTATTTTTATCACTGCATTTCAATACAATTTGTGCCTTTGTGATTCTGTATTTCATTGGAAGTATTTGGAAATATTATTCTGGGGAGTGGGCAGGTGTTCCATAGCCTTTCCTAAATGCCAAAAGGATCCATGGGGTTGCAATGGTTAAGACGCTCTAATAGAGTTTATCAAAGAGCCCTGGAGGCACAATGGTTAAGTGCTCAGCTGTTATCCAAAAGGTTGAAGGTTTGAACCCACCAGTGGCTCTGTTCTTGGAAGAAAAACCAGGCAACTCATTCTTGTAAAGATTACAGCATAGAGAAGCCTAGAGCAGTGGTTCTCAAACTTCCTAATGCCACAACCCTTTCATACAGTTCCTCATGTTGTGGTGACCTCCACAACCATAAAAATATTCTCATTGCTGCTTCATAACTGTAATTTTGTTACAGTCACCCTGTGCAAGGGTCCCACAGGTTGAGAACCATTGGTCTAGAGAGCTCTGCACTGATGCATTGAGTCACTATGAGTTGGACTGGACTAGAAGGTTCCTAACAAAAACACCAACAATCCTTTATTACCATGACCTTGTTAACTCAAAAAGATTAATAAGCAAATTCACAAATGAGGACATCCAGTTGCCCCTCCAAACTGGAGAAGCATGAGTTAAATGGTGACCCTGACCCCACGGTGTCCTCGAGCTGGTGCCATGCTGCCTTTATTCCTTCTGCCTCTCAGTTCTGTGGAGAAGAAGGGAAAAGGGACGGAAATTAAAAGAAAGAAATGAAAAGATAATTTTTCCAGCTTCTTCACATCACTGAATTGAACTTTACTTTTAGTAAAAGTATTATGAAATGGAAATGGTGCTTTCACTATTTTCCTTTTAGGTGATATTCAGAGACATGGTGCTGGTAATTATTTGAGCCAGGGAGGTTAGTGTGCAGATTTTCTGAATATGGTTGAGCCAGCATGCCCCCTTCCAGGCCTAGCATTCCCTGGGCTATGAGAAGTTATAGACAGTCTACTCTCTTCTTCCTCTGATTTCGCTGTAAACCATGGACACACTGGTTCTGACTTGACCTGGCTCCAGTACAGAAAAAAATATCCTCCTTGCATAATTGTAGTGCTTGCATTGGAAGGCACCCAGAGACAAATCTCTCTTCTGGTGGCATAATGGGTTATGTGTTGGGCTATTAACTGCAAGGTCAGCAGTTGGAATTCACCAGTCACTCCTTTGGAGAAAGATGAGACTTTCTTCTCCCATAAAGAGTTATAGCCTTAGATGAGTATAAAAACTCAAAATGCATTGGCAGAGATTCCACAGAGAATAAGCCTCCATTAAATCCCCTGGGACCATTCACCAGGGATGGGATTAAATCCTGCTCACCGTCAGTACAACAGAAAGTGTATTGTTGCAGATATGATTAGGTGAAAAAATTAACATCTTATCATTTGTCTTTACTCTTAACACGTTTTTCATTTGTTCTTTTTTTAATTTTCTGCTTTCCTTTTTATTGAAAAAAGTAACTAATGTCACTAAACAAGTAGAGAATTTGTTAAATGAAAATCTAATCGGTTATGTAAACTTTAAATGAAAACATAACACACTTTTATTTTTACAAAGAGTTATAGCCTTGGAAACCCAGGAAGCCGGAGTATTTTCTCTCGATAGGATTGTTATGCACCCAATGGCAATGAGTGTTGTTGGATTTTGTTTCTTTATTGTTTTCTGTAGCTATGGTGGGGTATAGGGGTTATGTGTTGGGCTGCTAAACGCAATGTCTGAAATGGCAAATTTGAAATCCCCAGCCACTCCAAGGGAGAAAGATGAGGCTTTCTACTCCCCTAAAGAGTTTCAGTCTCAGAGCAGCCAGTCCACAAAGAGAACAACATGGCTGGCCCCGCTATGAGACATGATTCCCCTCAGTGACCAAGGGTGATACAGGGGACAGCACTGGCGACACAGTGTGCGAATAGCACCTAACTTGATTCCACCACAACGAGGCAAAATGTGGTGGAGTGCAGTGGAACAGGAAGGGAATGGAGTGGCAAGGTCCCCAGGGAATGCTGAAAGTGGACTTTGGGGCCAGGTTGTGGTGCCTCAACAGAATGGATTGGAAAACACTCCTATGGTCCAACAAATGATCCTTGAACTAACTACAAGCTCTTCTTTCTTGATGTGTTTTGTTTTGTTCTTTGTCAGTGGTTTTTTATTGTTGTTTTGTTGTCTGGTTGTATACTGTTGCTTTGTTTTCCTCTGTCTTCTTTTCTTGCATGTTAGTGTCTCCAGAGGTCTGCCTAAATAAGAAAGGCTGGATGAACTATCTGGAGGAAAAACAACAGGACCGGCAGTTCCGGGGGCACTTGGGATAGGGGGAGGTGCGAGGGGTAAGGAAGTGGTGTTAACAAATATAGGGACAAGGGAACAACATGGGACTCAAAATGGTAGTGAGGGGGAAGTGGCAGGCCTGGTAGGGAATGATCAAGGGTAAGGTTACGTAAAGAAGAGGTATAGCTGTAATCCAGGTGGGGACGGAGCATGGTAGTGGGAGAGGTGGAAAGTCAAGGGAGATGGAGGAAAGAGCTAGGAGTCAAAGTGCATTTATAGAGGTCTAGACAAAGACATGTGCATGCCATATATATATATATATATATATATATATATATATATATATATATATATATATATATATATATATATATATATATATATATATATCTATGTGTCCATATATATATATATATATATATATAGATCTATGTGTCCATATTTATAGGTTTAGTATTAAGGAGGCGACCGGACCTTGGGCCTTAACTCAAGCACTCCCTCAATGCATGAATTCTTTCTTTTATTAAATTGGCAGTCTACAATGCTCATCCTCCCGACACAACTGCTGAAGCCAAAGCTGATGAACAAGTAAATGTGGTGAAGAAAGCTGATGGTGCCCGGCTATCAAAAGAGATAGTGTCTGGGATCTTAAAGACTTGAAGATAAACAAGCGGCCATCTAGCTCAGAAGCAACAAAGCCCACAGGGAAGAGCACACCAGCCTGTGTGATCACGAGGTCCCAAAGGGTTCAGTTATCAGGCATCAAAGAACAAAAAAAATCACAGCATTGGCTGCACACCTCCATGATATGATTGCCGAAGACAAATGGGTGCATAAGCAAATGTGGCGAAGAAAGCTGATGGTGCCCGGCTATCAAAAGAGATAGTGTCTGGGGCCTTAAAGGCTTGAAGGTGAACAAGCGGCCATCTAGCTCAGAAATAAAAAAGCCCACATGGAAGAAGCACACCAGCCTGTGCGATCTCAAGGTGCCAAAGGGACCAGGTATAAGGCATTATGCAATATATATATATATATATATATATATATATATATATATATATATATATATATATATATATATATATATATATATATACACACATACATAATAGTGAATGAAGGGGGAAGTGTAGAGTGGCGACCCAAAGCCCATTTGCTGGCCACTGGATATCCCCTCACAGAGGGGTTTAGAAGAGGAGATGGGTCAGTCAGGGTGCGATGTAGTACCGATGAAAAACACAGCTTTCCCCCAGATCCTGGATGCTTCCTTCCCCCAACTACCATGATCCATATTCTACCTTGCAGGACTGGATAGGGCAGAGGTTGTACACTGGTACATATAGGAGCTGGAGGCACAGGGAATCCACGGTGGATGATACCTTCAGGACCAGGAGTGTGAGGGGCGATACTGGGAGAGTGGAGGGTGAGTGGGTTGGAAATGGGGAACAGATTACAAGGATCCACATGTAACCTCCTCCCTGGGAGACAGACAGCAGAGAATGGGGGGAGGGAGACTCTGGATAGGGCAAGATATGACAAAATAACAATCTGTGGATTATCAAGGGCTCATGAGGGAGTGGGGAGCGAGAGGGAGGGTAAAAAAAAAGAGGACCTGATGCAAAGGGCTTAAGTGGAGAGCAAATGCTTTGAGAGTGATTAGGGCAAATAATGTACAGATATGCTTTATACAATTGATGTATGTATATGTATGGATTGTAATAAGAGTTCTATGAGCCCCAAAAAAAATGTTTTAAAAAAAAAGAGTTCCAGTCTCAGAAACTCACAGGTGCAGTTCTACCCTATCCTATAGAGTCGCCATGAGTCGGCATCAACTGAATGGCAGGAAGGACACATAAAGATTCAGACCTGGGCTTAGTTTGGGTTCTCACTGAAGCAGACCCTGGCCAAAGACTTAAAGGCAATGAGCTTATTTAGGAAACTCTGAGCATGCAGATAATGAAGTGGCATTGTGAGCCTGTGGAGGGAAGGCCACTGATAACAAATAGATTGTGAATCCAATTATAAACCTGGGAACCTGCTGCTTAATCACTTAGGAAGTCTCCAGGGGTAGGTGTAGCACACGCCTCTCAGAGTTTTGCCATCCAAGGAGTGAGGGGCCTGGTCAGGGCTGTTCCCAGGGGCATATGTTCCTCAGCACATTCAGCCAGCACCAGCAAAGGGACCTTCAGAGCTGGCCCTTGGTGACTGAGGCAAGTACACGGAATCAGGAATTTGGGAGTGAAGAGAAGGAGCACCGGGAGTGTCTGCTACAGGTTGGAGACTGGAAAGTCAACTTCGTGCTCCTCAAGGGGACAGGCGCTCCCCTCTCTGGATCTTACTTTTAACATCGATACACAAAGGTCGATTCTGTGAGGGTCACAGCCTGGGTACTCCCATGGCCAAATGAGGACCTGGGTGGACTCTGGTTGGCCTGCTTATTCACTGCCATCTAGAAGATTCCAACTCACAGTGACCCTGTAAGACCGAGCAGAACTGCCCCTGTGGGTTTCCGAGGCTGAAATTCTATATGGACTAGAAAGTCTCATCTCTGCCCAGCCCCCCACCCTATCCCCCACCCCCCGCTCCCCCAGTGTGACTGGTGGTTTCAAACTACTGACCTTCTAGTTAGCTGCCCAACACATAACGCACTGTGCCATCAAGGCTATTTGGCCTACCTGGCTTCTATCCAATGTTATTGAATCGCCTTTGAAAAATTCAGGAGGTTTTTAAGAAAACAGGAATTTTGACTTTCTCTAGAAAAATCGATCTGGCATCCCTGGAACCTAAACTGGAGGATCCACAATTCCACGTGGCTCTGGGAATCTCAACATTTCTTCCTCCTGCTCAAAGTAAAATGGTTTAAGGGGACCTTTCACAGCTGGTGGGCTGGTCTCCTTTCTAGAAAGTTGCCCCTGTAAAGAAAATGCATCTTTCTTCCCTTTTACCTAGTTGGGGGTGGTGAGGGTAGCAGGAGCCATTGGGTTAAGGAAAAACAGTCCAGGTAGCTTCAGTCTTCCCTGCCAGGGCTTTAGAGTCCAAGCCTTTATGCTCCAGCTGACTGGCCTGCCTGCTGTTTCCAGGGCAGCCCCACCATCTGTTCCCAGATGCAGGGAGGGAGCCGATTTTCCTTCATCACACCTGCCCCAAACTCAGGCCCAGAACTACTATCTAAACACAGAACAACTTTTGTCTGTGGCCAAATGTGGGACCCCAGATTTCTTCCCTCTTTCCCGATTCACCTTCAGTGACTTGATGACCTGGGCCAGGCTGAGATGAATTAGCTTGCTCCTCACAGCTGGCTGCTGGGTTCCAGTCAACTCCCAGAGGCCACTGGCTGTGCCCATCAGTAGAAGTGGGAGTTGAGAACCCTCAGCTCTTGGCTGAGCAGCTCTGTCAGTCTGTAGCTGTTGACTGTAGCTGGTTCTGACAGCCAGTCTAGCTGGTGCTTTAAGTCATTTCAGTCGCTCCACCTCAGCTGTGATTAGTCTAGTCTCTGTAGCCTCAGAGGGAGGGGAAAACAAAACACCTCAATGACTTTGAATCAGAGTGGGTTATCCTCTTTTTAAAGGCAGAAAGTCTGAATTGGAGGATATTTTGGGGGTTCTCTTTTATGCATTTCACATTTATGAAATAAGAACTAACAGTATTTGTTCCAGTAAGTGGATCAGAACCACCTAAGGGCCCACTCCTCCCACCAGGCCACGCCTCACTAAGAATAGAGGTCCATCACTTGTCTGGCATTTTGTGGTACTGTGGTGACTTTTGTTTTGTGTGATACTGGGAGCTATGTGATTGGCATTTCATATACCAGCAGGGTCACCCAAAGAGCTTCCAGACAAAGAACAGACAATGAAGAAGGAATTGGCTGCCCGCATGGGAAGAATGAGCCATTGAAAACCCTATGGATAGCAGTAACACTGTCAGTTACTAGACCCCCCATGAACAACAGAAGAACATTGTCAGAATGTGTGCCAGAAGATGAGCTCTTCAACTTGGAAAGTACTCAAAATACGGCTGAGGAAGAGGAAGAGCTGACTTTTCATAGGCAAGTCGACCATAATGATGCAAATCGAGTATAGCCATCAGGACTTTCATTTGCTGATGGGGCACAACTCAAAATGAGGAGAAACAGTTCAAATCGTCATTAATAATTGAAACTTGGGATGTATGAAATATGAATCTAGGGACATTGGAAGTCATTAAAAATGAAATGGAATACATAAAGATTGATATTGTAAGCATTAGTTAGCTGAAATGGACTGATATTGACCATTTTGAGACAGAAAATCTTATGGTTTACTCTGCTGGAAATGACACAATCAAGAGAAACAACATTGCATTCATCATCAAAAGGACATTTTAAGATCTATTTTAATGTACAATGCTATCTTTGATAGGATGCTATCTAGCCCCCTTCAAGGAGAACCAATCAATACAACTATTGTTCAAATTTATGCACCAACCACCCAAAGCTGGTGATGTAGAAATTGAATAATTCTACCACCATATTCAGTCCCAAATTTGTCAGACTTGCTATCAAAATGCTATTGGAATGCAAAAGTTGAAAACAAAGAGGAAGGATCAGTAGTTGAAACATATGGTCTTGGTGATAGAAACCAAGCTGGAGATCGCATGACAGAGTTTGCAAGACCAATAAATTGCTGATAGCATATACTATGTTTTCCAACTTCTGTTCTTTCCTCTTTGGTTCCAACATTTGCACTCCAATCACCAATAATTACCAATTTATCTTGATTGTATGTTAGAATTTTGCATGATTAATGATTTCTTCAAACATATGATCAACAACAAAAAAGGTGACCATAAATGTGAACTTCTCCAGATGGAATACACAGAAATCAAATTGACTACACCTGTGGGAAGAGACAATAAAAGAAGCTCAATATCAGCAACTGAAACCATTCCAGGGGCTGATTGTGGAACAGATCAGCAATTGTTCATATGTGAGCTCAAGTTGAAGTTCAAGAAAATGCAAACAAGTACACGAGAGTCAATATACAACCTTGATAATAACCCACCAAATTTTGAGAACATCTCTGAATAAAGCACAGTGTCATTTAAAAAAAAAGGAAATAAAGAAAAGATACAAGTGCTTGTCAGAAGAGACTCTGAAACTTACTCTTAATCAGAGAGTAGCTAAGGCAAATAGGACAACTCGAGAATACAAAGTAAAATATTATCACAAAATGTGCAAAGGCCTAGAGTTAGAAAACCAAAACAGAACATATTCAGCATATCTTAAACTGAAAGAACTGAAGAAAAATGTCAAGTCTCAAAGTGCAATATTAAAAAATTCTATGGGCAAAATATTGAATGATGAAGGAAACATCTGAGGAAGATGGAAACAATATGGAGTCACTGTATCAAAAAAATAGACCAACATTCAACCATTTCAGGAGGTAACATATGAGCAAGAACCAATGGTCAGGAAAGAAGAAATTCAAGATGCATGGAAAGCACTAGCCCAAAACAAGATGCCAGGAATTGCTGGAATATCTAGTGAAATGTTTCCCCAAGCTGATAAAGCACTGGCAGCACTCACTCATCTATGTCAGGAAATTTGGAATACAGCTACTTGGCTAACGGACTGGAAGAGATCCATATGTGTATACATACCAAAGAAGGGAGACCAACGGAATGGTCAAATTATGTAACACTATCATTGGCATCATATGTGAGTCAAATTGTACTGAAGCTAATACAACAACAGTTGCATTAATTCATTGACAGAAAGTTACCATATTCAGTACTCAAGAGCCATCGTGGCACAGTGGTTACAGGTTGGATTGCAAACCCCAAGGTCAGCAGTTCAAAACCACCAGTCACTCCGTGGGAGAAAGGCAAGGTTTTCTACTCCCATAATGAGTTACAGTCTTAGAAACTCACAGGGGCAGTTAGTTCTACCCTATACTATAGGGTCAGGATGAGTTGTCATCAACTACAAGGCAGTGAGTTTGGTTTCCCAGAGATTTAAACCAGATTCAGAAGAGGATGTGGAACAAAGCATATCAGATATCAGATGGATCTTGCCTGAAAGCAGTGAATACCCAAAAGATGTTTACTTATGTTTTATTAACACCCAAGGTATCTGACTGTGTGGATCATAACAAAACATGGATAGTTTTGAGAAGGGAATTCCAGAACACATTGTCTTGCTCATGTGAAACTTGTACATGGATTAAGAAGCAGCAGCACAAATAGAACAAAGGTAGATTGCATGGTTTAAGAATCAAGAAAGGTGTGCATCCAGGTTGCACCCACTTATTATGCTTTTTCAATCTGTATGGTGAGCAAATAATCAGAGAAGCCAAATTATATGAAGAAGAACACAGAATCAGATTTGGAGGAAATATTATTAACAACCTGCTATATGCAGACGACACAGTTTGGCTTGCTGACAAGGATGGGGGACTTGAAGCACTTGCTGGTGATGATCAAGGATTGCAGCCTTCAATGTGGGATACAACTCAACACAAAGAAAACCAAAATCCTCAAAACTGAACCATTAGGTAACATGATGATAAATCGAGAAAAACTTGAAGTTGTCAAGGATTTTGTCTTCTCTGGATCCACAAGCAATGCTCCTGGAAGCAGCAGTCAAGAGATGAAAAGATACATTGCACTGGGTAGATCTGCTGCATAAGAGCTCTTTAGAATGTTGAAAAGTTAGGATGTTACTTTAAGCAGGAAGTGCACCTGATCCAAACCATGGTATTTTCATTTGCCTCACCTGCATGTGAAAAGCTTGCCATTGAGTGAAGAAGACCCAGGTAAACTGTATGAATTTGAACCATGGTACTGGCAAAGAATATTGACAGTACCATGGACTGCCAAAAGAACAAACAAAATCTGTCTTGGAAGTACGGCCAGAATTCCCATTAGAAGTAAGGATGGTGAGACTTTGGACATGTTGTCAGTGGAGACCAGTCCCTGGAGAGGCATCATGCTTAGAAAAATGGAAGGGCTGTGAAAAAAGGTTGAAGGCCCTTGAAGAGCTGGATTGACACAGTGACTACAACAAGAGGACTGAACATAGGAACACTTGGGTGGATGGAGGAGGAGCTGTTATTGTTATATTCTGCTGTGAATAGGTTTGCCATGGACCAGAACCAACGGGATGGCAAAGTAACAACAACAACAACAACAACAACAAAACAGGGAGAGAAATTAAAAAGCCAAACACACTGCCATTGAGTTGACCTTGAATCAGAGCAACCCTGGAGGACAGGGTAGAACTGGCACCCGTGAGTTTCCCGAGAGTGTAACTTTTCACAGGAGGGGAAAGCCTGTTTAACCTACTACTTAGCAGCCCAGCCCATCACCAGGGCTCCACAAGGATAGAGAGAAGCACTGTTAGGGCTGGATAGGGCAGAGGCTGTATACTGGAACATATGAGGGCTGGAGGTACAGGGAATCCAGGGTGGACGATACCTTCAGGACCAAGGGTGTGAGGGGCGATGCTGGGAGAGTGGAGGGTGAGTGGGTTGGAAAGGAGGAACTGATTACAGGGATCCACATGTGACCTCTTCCCTGGGAGAGGGACAGCAGAGAACCTGGGGAAGGGAGACTCCGGATAGGGCAAGATATGACAAAATAACGATGTATAAATTACCAAGGGCACATGAGGGAGGGGGGAAGGGGAGGGAGGGGGAAAAAAAGAGGACCTGATGCAAAGGGCTTAAGTGGAGAGCAAATGCTTTGAGAATGATTGGGGTAGGGAATGTGTGGATGTGCTTTATACAATTGATGTATGAATATGTATGGATTGTGATAAGAGTTGTATGAGTCCCTAATAAAATGTAAAAAAAGAAAAGAGGAGAAAAAAATGATTAGGGCAAAGACTGTACAGATGTGCTTTATACAATTGATGTATGTAAATGTATGAACTCTGATAAGAGTTGTATGAGCCCCTAATAAATTGTTTAAAAAAATGATCCTCAATTCTATCTGAATCCTTGCCAGATCTGCAAGTTGCCTTAATAAACACGAGCATAAAAAGTACCTCTGGCAGCAGACCGCTCAGGTTCAAATCCAGGCTCTCTAATGTATTGACTATGTGACCTTGGGCAAACCTGGACCTCTCTGTGCTTCCAAAGACTCACTTTCCAAAAGGGAAGTCACAAGCCAACTTTTCTTATTCCTCACTGGGTTGCTTTGAAGATGAAATGAGACATCTGTCTAAAAATGCTTCTGACCATCCCTTGGTTCTCAGAGCTCCACAAATGCTATGGATTATTGTTATAAGATTATGAATGATTTTTTTCCATGGTAGTGCAAAGATTAACATCAGTGCTACTTCTCTCTGACAAAATATATATCCAAATTTCTATATAGCAGGGTCTGAACGGATGCGCTGTTAACAGCATCTTGCTTTTCTTCCATCACTTGTCACAGTAAATCTGATAAGAAATGCTGGGCTAGGGCCTGCAGCCAAGCCCATCACTGGCAGCGTGCAGGACCTTAGGTTGTTGGCAGGCCAAGGGGCATCACAATGGCAAGAGGAGACTCCACAAAGGGCCCCTGCTTCCTCCCCCACGCCCCCCTTCCCCACGTTCAGGGTGAAACGTCAAAATACATTTTTTTTTGTCACCTGGTGAAATAATGAGCCCCCATTCCCGTTGCCTTGGTATCATCAGAGCGCAACAGCCACGTGGGGTAACCGCTGTCTCCGTGTTAATGCTGCTCAGTTCAAACATTTTCACAGGCCCTGGCGAAATGAAACCCGTGCTTTCTACCTAGGTGGAGTTTGAGGCGATTCAGCCCATTTGCTTCTGCTGAAGAGGCTACCTCAGAAAAACAGGAAATAAAAACATAGAGGGTGCCATTGACATTAGGTTTCTTGTTTTCTTCCTTTCTTCCCTACCTTCCTTTCTTCTTCTTGCCCTTCTCTTTCTCTTTTCTTCCTTCCCTCCCTTTGCTCCCGTCTTCCTGACTGCCTTCACCTTCCATCTTCCCTCCCGCACTCCTCCATTTCTTCTTCGCTCCTCTCTCCCCACCCCACCTTTCTCCTTTCCTTCCCTGCCTTTTCCCTTCAGCCTCCCAGTCTCCCTCCTTCACTCTCTCCCTTTGCTCCTTCCTTTCCCCACCTTGTTTTCATCCAGTGATTTGTACTCCTCTCTTCCTCTCATCCCACCCCTCCCCATTGCTGGAGAAACATCAGTTCCTTGTGGCGCTGGTTTCTTGGCGCCAGACCCTGTTCTTTGGGTGTTCACAAGTCTGCGTCCTGTGTGCAAACATAAGACAGACATATGATCAGGGTTGGACAGAAGATGGGATTTGACAGGTGTTCTGCATCCCAAATCTCCAGGAGGCAAAGGTAAAGTCAGGCTCCTGCGTTTAAGGTTATGTCTCCCATTTTAACTGCATCCCACAGAGGCTCCTGCCTCCTGCCCACCTGAGGCCTGCTGCCTGCCTTCCTCTAGCTCCTGGGGAATTGGGGCAGCAGTGGCAAGAACAACAAAAATCCCCAGGAGTTGACAAGAAGGGAGGCTGCCTTGCTCGAGAGACGGCCCCCTCACCCACCTGCATGTTGTTGAGATGCAGGTTCTCATCCCTGTGGCTGGGCAAGAAACGCCCCCTCCCCAAACGCAGTGGCTTCAAACAAGGACCATCATCGTGTGGTTGCTGTGAGGCCACTGGGACGTGCTTGGAGTCTCCCATGAGTTGGCAGTCACATGGGAGCTGGGGCAGGGGCCTCTGGTGACTCCAGTGCCTACACGTGCACTCAGAGGGCTGGCAGCTGAAGCTGGCCGTTAGCTGGGTGCTTAGCTGGGTTGTTGGTTGGAGTGTCTCCACGTGGCCTTTCTAGGTGGCTCAGGCTTCTTTCAGCATAGTGTCCGGGTGCTGAGAAGTGTCCTGAGAGGTAGCACGTGGAGGCTGGACATTCTAAGGGTGAGTACTCAAGAAGAAGTCTTTGAAGCGATTTTTCAGAAGCTGTGAAGCACTTTGGGGGAGGGAAGGGGGTTGCCCAAACTAGATGTCGCAGTGTCATCTTCTCCATAATCTATTGGTCACAGAGGTCATGAAACATCCCAATTTAAGGGGAAAGGGCATAGACTCTACCTTCCTATAGGTAGCCTGTCAAGGAATTTGGGGGTCACATACAAAGACTGGGAGACCCTGGGTGGCACAAATGGTTAAGGACTCAACGTATCAAGAGGTGGGCAGTTGCACCCCTCAGAAGAAATAACTAATGACCTGCTTCTAGAAGCCCACAGGCTTGAGAATCCTGTGATGTGTAGTTTCTCCCTGGCACCCAGGGGGTCCTCGGGAGCCAGAACCAACATAACAGCAACGGGTTGGGTTTTTGTTGGTTTTGTTTGGGCTAATATTAAAACGACTAGTATGAAATTATATATGTATTGTGTTTAACTCTCAGGACTCTGATTATGCTGAAGTTGAACAAAACCGTCTGCCTCTTCTATGAACGCCAGCCGATGGAGGCAAAGGGTGAGGGACTAGAGGAAGAATGAATGTCACATTCCCGTCCTTATGTTTCAGTTGTCCTTAAAGGGCACAGGGGACAAACCAGACGTCTTTGATATGATTTTAGCCTAATGATGTGCTAGTATGATGATGAGCAGCCTGAAAAGTGCTTTTAACTAATGTGATCCAATATTTGAAAAGTTGATTTCACATCGAATTTTATATTCTCAGCATCTCAGTTACAAACAGAAAATCAGGCCTTAAAATCCTTGCATTTCCCCAAGGCAACAGCAGTCTGGAGCTAGAATTTGAATGTTCCCAGAAGATGAGCTGACACGTGCCTGTTAACCACAGTCCCCATCCATCCCTATTGTCCCCAACACAGAGGTTGGCTACAAGTATCCTTTATCTATATGGCTAAATAGGTTAGTTGGTTTGGATTGGGTTGCAAGTTTTTCCTGGTTTGTTTTTGCTTACTTTTGATTTTTTGGGGGGGTTAGGAAATGGTGTGTATTTTGGTACCACATCTTCCAAAGCGAGAAAATAAAATCCAGTAATCCAAGACGGTCAAAAAGTCTAGGTTAATGATGAAAGGAGGAGCCCTGTTGGTGAAGTAGATTATGAGTTGGACTTCTAACTGCAAGATCAGAAGTTCGAAACTCCCCCCACCCCCACACCACAAGAGAAAGATGAGATTGTCTACTCCTGTAAAGATTTACAGCCTTGGAAACCCACAGGGGCAGTTCTATACTCTGTCCAAAGGGTTGCTATATGTCAGAATTGATTCCAGGGTAGTGAGGTTTTATTGATTGATATAAATAATTTTGGTGAGTATTGAAAAAACCAGTCAATATTATTTTGAACACACATAAAAGAAGGTCCACATTAATTGTTCACACAACCCTGCCACCTTCTTTCTTTATTCCCTTGCCTCCCACTCTCCTTTCTTCCTCCCTATGGTCTTTTATCTCATTCTTTTTCTTTCAAGGTTTAGCCTAGAAGTGGGAAAGTCTGACTAATTCTTAACCAAAAGACTAAATTGGTTTTATTGTTGGTGTTATTACTTGGGTTAATTTTTTTCTTTATTCTTCTTCTATTGGTTTGTGTCATGTAACCCAGAAAATGGGGAAACATTTGGAACATCAAAACACTATCCTTTCTCAGTAGACTACAAGCATTAAAGGCAACAGAGATAAATACTCCAATAATAAAAATAACATACAAGGATAGCTAGAGAGATAAATAGATAGATAGAAAAACCACAAAATCTGAGCAGTTGTGGGAAGGAGAATGGGACTAGCCCCATGAATAAATATAGGTTTGCCAGAGAATAGTTCTATATACATATTAGCATATACTACAAATATGTCCATGAATATATTAGTGCATCCAGGAGACATAGTTATGAAAATGTCTTAGCTATAACAAAACCCCTTGAGGGAGCATGTCCTAAATATGGGGGATCAGGAACATAGCTCTGAGAGACCTCAAGATCAATTGGTACAAACTTGCTCACAAAGACAATGTTCTGTATCCATCAGGGAAGTGACTGGGGTCTTCAAAAGCTAGTGAGTAGCAAACTAAAAGTCGGTTCTTGGTCTCACCCTATGTGTTGGACAGGGTTCTCTAGAGAGACAAAACCATATTGCTAGTAATTATATATAAATATATTTATAAAGCTAGATATACAATACAAGAAATGAACCAGTAAATTATATACAGATAGATAACACAAGAAACTAACAGTTAAATTACAAAACAGTGAGACACTAGCAGCCCTTTAAGGCTTGACAGCCGCCAGTTGCCAGTCCCTTTCTGTAGAGAGAGCTGGGCTATATATACACCCAGGCAGCAAACAGCAAGGCAAGTCACCAACTGTCGGTCCCCAGATCCAGAGACGAACATTCCAATCCTGTGGGATTAAATGGACCTCAACTTACAGTGACACAGTCCACAAGTTAGGCATCCCACAGGTAGTGTACCCCTTTAAATTGAGGCACAGAATAAGCAAGGCGAGGCTCATGAAGCCATTTATCCCTCTGCCCTGCGATTAATCCTACTTGTGTTTATCGGCCAGGCTGGCACGATAAACTATTGCACCCTGTCTGGAGCAAATAACAGTGAAGAAAATCAAGATGCCCGGCAACAATTAGTCCAAATCAGTAATGGACTATGCGTACCTCAGCCTCTATGATGCTAAGGTCACAAGAACTAAATGGTGCCTGCCTATCACAAATAGCTGCTCTGAAAGGGATCATGGTACATGATCCTAGATAGAGTGGGGAGTAATGTGTAAGAAAACTGAAAGTCATACTACTACTACCAATAGTAATAATAATAATGATAAAAGATGAGGTTTATTGTTTAGATAGACTAGTGGTCCTTCATCACCCTTCAGGTCTGGAACTGAATTCAAGCCCCTGAAAAATAGACAGGTTTATAAAGTGAACCTTATGAGAATCAAAGATTGCAGCCCTCAGTATGGATTACAACTCAATATCAAGAAGACACACATCCTCACAACTTGATCAATAGGTACCATGATAAATGGAGAAGTTTGTTGTTGTTTTTATTTGTTGTTATTTGTTGAAGTTGTCACGGATTATTGTCCTGATGAAGTCTATTATCAATGCTCTTGGAAGCTGCAATCATGAGATTAAATGACGCATTGCATATGGATACATTTGGTGCACAATACGTCTGTAGAGTGCTAAAAAGCAAGGATGTTACTTTGAGGACTAAGGTGCACCTTACCCAAGCCATAGTAATTTAAATTGCCTCATAAGTATGTGAAAGTCAGACATTGAATAAGGAAGGCTGAAGAAGAATTGATATGTTTGAATTGTGGTGCTGGTGAAGAATATTGAAAGTAACATGGACTGCCAAGGGAACAAACAGATCTGTCTTAGAAGAAGTATGATCAGAGGGCTCCTTAAAGGCAAGGATGGTGAGACTTCCTCTCACATACTTTGGTCATGTTATTAAGTGAGACTAGTCCCTGGAGAAGGACATCATGCCAGGTGAAGTAGAGGGACAGTGAAAGAGAGGAAGCCCCTTAAGGAGATGGATTGACAGTGACTGAAACAAGGGGCTCAAGCTTGGGAACAATTAGGAGAATAATTCAGGGCTAGGTAGTGTTTCTTTCTGTTTGGCATAGGGTCAATGTGTGTTGCAACTGGCTCAATGGCATCTGATAAGAACAACTACAACAAAATGAATCATAGCACTGAGGAGCACACATTCCTCAGAACCATCAACCATTCAAAAGCAAATAGGCAGTATTTGCCCAAGGCCAAATTCAAAAGGCAGGCAAGGTTAGGGGAGAAGGGTGAATGAAAACAGGAAGCAGAGTTTCAATGGCATGAGTGATATTACATTGCAGGAGATTGTCATCAATGTCACATAACAAAACGTGTATAAATTGTTACGTGCAAAGCTGATTTTCTCTGTAAATCTTAACCCACCTTACAATAAAAAGTTTCTTTTTTTTTAAAACAAAGACACCATCGTTCATATAATAGACACAGCCAAAGATCTCCTGGACAATCCTAAAATGATCTCCCAAATGATTTGGGTAGTTAGCCCTCCCCAGGGAGTTCTACCCATTGAAACACTGGGCGGTTATGGCTGCAATTATATTTCAGGCCAGAAGAGGCAGCAGAGGCCTGGCTGTTCAAATGCTGCAAAACTACCAGACAATGGGCAAACAGTTTCTTTCCACAGACAACTAGCGGCTCTGTCATATCCATGTCTGGTGTTCAACACTTGGCGACAGAATCCAGCCCCCTGGGTTTGGGTGGGGTCTGTTTCTCACCCATGCTTGGCTTGGGATTGTTCTATGGCATCCACAAAGTGGAGTCCTTTCCTTTCTGATGTCCCGAGAAAGCTGTTTACTCCTTTTTCTCGCTCCGGCCCTCTTCCCAAGAACCCTGGGGTTCACTCTGCTTTCCTCTGGTTGATGTTTCTCAGGCAGTTACTTGACCTTGGTTCATCTACTGCAGGTGACCATTAGCAAGTAACTGTACCGTCCTTGGATGGTATTGTTCATGAGCTAGGCTGCGAACTACGGGTAAAAGGTTTGAGTTCACCCAGAGGTGCCTACCAAGAAGGGCCTGATGATATGCCTCTGGAAAAAAACCCACCCCAGCCATGGAAAATTCTAGGGACCGGACATCTCTAACACACTTGGGCTCTCCATGAGTCCGAGTTGACTCCATGGCAATTGGTTGCTGGTATTCCTGTAAGTAGAAGACAACAATCTTTAAGCAGTCCCTCTTGGATTCATGGGAGGAGGATGGTTTCCTGTGAGAGAACTTCTCAGGGCTCCAAGGGCTCAATGATCTTACAGAAAATGAGAGAAACGATGAGCCTGATGACAGATGATATTGCTATGCAGGCCCCGTTTCAGGATGCTCAAGTTTCCAGGTCTTTCCCTGACTCACAGTGGAGCCCTGTGAGGTTCCAAATAGAAGGGCACCCTTGCTCCAAGGACCTAAAGCCTTGTAGCTGAGCAGAGCAGTCATGATGAGAAAGAGGACCCAAGGGTGAAGTCAGGCGGCTGCTTCACTTGTCTCAGTGTCAAGTAAACAAATGTTTTGGCAGGAAATTTCTCTTCAAGAGTGTTCTGATTTCTTGAAGGAAATCTTTTTCTGAACCATTTCCTCAGGGGAAAACCACTCAACTGCCTCTGGAAGGAAGATTTTTCTCCTTCCAAGCTTACCAGGCTGTGCTAACTCACAGAGGAGGTGTGACTAGCAGGCAATGAAACTGATTTCCAGACTCCTATGAAAATCAGCAAGTGCTCGGCTGCTAAGTGAAAGGTTGGCAGTTGGAAAATCCCAGCTGCTCTGCAGGAGAAAGTGGTGGCTGACTGTGTCTGACAAGATGACAGCTTTGGAAACCCAATGGGGCAGTTCTCCTCTGTGTTCTACAGTTGCTTTGAGTTGGAGTGGACTTGACAGTGATAGATCTGATCTTTTTCCCCATGTAAATCGGCTTTCACGAATACATGTGCATTCATGGATGTCTGTGTCTGCTTTGGCATGCATGTGCACATATGTGCCTATTTGCACGTGGATGGATACGTCTGTGAATGTGGGCGTCTCTATTTACTTTGCCATGTGTGTGCACATGTCTGCCTTTGTCAGTATGCATGCGGGCTCAGGCAGCATAAAGGGATCACAGAGAAACTTGGAGAGAAAGAGAAAAGTAACCTACTTTCTCATGGGTCTCCCATAACTGATGGTCTACTGGCATCCACCGCCACGAAGACCAGAGGTCACTTCATGCCATGTGTCCAGCTGCCCATTGCTGGTTGAGGTCAGTCACCAGGGAGACTGCAGGAGTGATTCCCACCATCTTTCCTGGAGCCCCTCCCAACTTACTCAGCCTCCAGAGACCTTGAGTGAAAGGCGTTTCCAACGTTTTTACATAAAGATTTCTGAGATTGACCAAAGAAATGATTTCATTTGACAAAACATGAAGCTTTGAATTTAAAGATTTGAGGCAAATGCCCTCCAGAGAGGGGGACACAGGACGGGGCCATGCTCCCTTCCTGTATGCACGGGGGTTGCTATGTGTTGGAACCAACTTGATGAGCACCTGCCAGCAACAACAACAACCAGAAGTTGTCCAACCTTCTGTGTCCTCAACTCAGAAATGAGAATATTAATATTGCCTCCTAGAAAGAACTCAAGGTATGTACAATTGGTTAATAGGCGTTTGGAAAGTGAGTACATTAAGTGGACTGATGACATTGATAAGGCAATAAGAAACTGAGAAGGCTTCACTAACAGGTGCTTTCACATCTGTAACCAGTAGTTTCCTTCCTTCTTCATCTCTTGCCATCTTCATCAGCTCCCACACTTTCCAGGCAGCTTGAGGGATTAAATGTTCAGTCTGATCCTATTATAAGCCTCAGCCTCAGAATCAGAGGCTTTACCTGAGGTTTGAGGAGCTATACTGGGAATGAGGGAGAGTAACCTGTCTTTTCTATTGCTCTCCTATCGCTCCCTCTTCCCTAGCCCTTCCCTGTCTCTGGTCCTGCCTTTCCTCCCTAGAGCATTGGCTTCCGGGAGAAGGGGATGGAAACAATGAGCAAAATGAGCACATTCCTGACCAGGCCTCTTACCATGCTATCTTCCAACCCTCTCTTGGAAGGGCCTCCACGAAGTCCTCTTATGTCATCTCACAATAACTTGTTAGATACCATTGAGTGAGCTCCTGACTCATAGCAAAAGTACACACAAGAGATTGAAGCACCACCTGGTCCTGCACCGTCCTCACAATGGTCCTTGTGTGGGAGCCCATGGTTGCAGCAGTGTTGAGGAGATCCTGTCCAAGAAGGCTGCCAGTGGGTGGGAGCGGCTGCAGCTTTCAGAGACTTTGGAGGATGCCAAGGTGGATAGTTCACGGCGTATCATATGAGGTCAGCCAGCGGGCCTTGGGGGCCCTTCCCATTATCCATAGATATATGAAATAAATGGAGGCCCTCAGCAAGATGGGCTGCAGACACCTCCAGGACTCACTTGATCCTTGGCAAGCTCCCTTAGCCTTAGGACACCACCTGCTGGAACTGTGGCTTTGCTGCCTCTCCTGGCTCTCAACTTCCCTCCTAGAGGACTCTAGCCACCCTTCTCTTTCCAGATCCTTCCAGCAGGAGGCAGATATTGGTCTCTATGCTTTTGCATGTGGCCAGTTTTCTAGGGACAGATCAGCCTCTCCCAAGAATTTGGGTTCACCAGAGTGAGCGTGCCCACAAGTCTGCAGAGCGTATGGCCAGGCCTCTGAAGAGAGAACTGCTGGAAGATTTGCCCCTTTTCAAAAGCGCTAATTCCACAGTTGAGAGCTCGTCTCCTGGGGACTCAGTTTGAGTCTCAAGGAGCACATCCCCTTTGACACTGCTGGAAACTCGAGGTGCTGTGGGTCATTTTCTTGCCTTTGAGGAGTGCAAGGGAAATGCTACAATATGTCCCTTCACATGAACCACCAATCCTTATCTGGAGAACTCTCCGAGATGACAGGGATGGGAGGGAGATGTTTCTGGGGCACGCTTTCACCTGCACATCTCTCAGGTGAGTCAAACATTTGACCCCCAAAAGTTGAGTATGATGGTGAGATTTCAGGCTGGGAGATAGAGTGTCTGGGTTCAAATCAAGGGCCTGAACATCTCAGCTCCCATGGTTCTCCTGCATAAAACCCAAACCAAGCAGTTTATCACTTCCCTGCTGAGCATCCTACTGAGGTAAGCTAAACTCATGCTTTGCTGATGACAACTTTGCTTGTACCAAATGGCTTTGCCATGTAGCCCTTATCAATGGCCAGAAGGGCTGCTCATCAAACCGCAGAGCAGGGATTCTGGCGCACATGTTAAGAAGGGGGCTATTGACAACAATGTCGGTAGTTCAGAACCCACTAGCTGTTTCTCTGGAGAAAAACTGTGGCTTTTTGCTTCCATAAAGATGCCCAGCCATGGAACCCCCCTGGAGAAGGCCATGATGAGCTGGAGTGAGCTCTACAGGAGTGGGATTTTTTACTGTGGATGTAATCCCACCTGGGCAGAGATTTTCTTTGTGATATTAAAGAGGTTGTACCTTACACGAATCACTTGGCTGATACAAAAGGATTCAATTCAACATTGAAGCAAACTAACTCCAAGGGAAGAAGGCAGCTGCCATGCAGAGAGCTCCAAGGACCACCAACCATGGAGGTTATTGAAGCCAAAACAAGAATACCGCCCACCAGCCCTCAGCCCCCAGGGATGGACAAAGAGAGCCTGCCCATCAAGCTGGTGCACTGGCATGATGCTGTCAGCCTCCGGTGCTGTGAGAACATTGACTTTGGTGTGTTAACGGCACCCACTTGCAGTATGTTAGTGATGTCAGCGTGTGGAAACTATGGCAAGCCCCCCTCCCGGCCTCACAGCAGCAAAGCCTCGGCATTAAAACCCCGTGCCTTCTGTGGCGCTTGCTAGCTGTGAGAGGGCAGGAAATGCTTTTGGCTTTTCTGCTCCTTGTTGCGACCTCCCTCTGAGGCAGGGAGCAGAGGATGTGAGCTTGGAATCTGTTTTGTTTCATCACTACCCTTTGTCATCTCTCTGAACACTGTCATGTGCTCCTCACCAGTGCTTCGCCCTCTCTATCACCAAGCCATGTGCTCTTTAAAACATGCACACACACACACACACACACACACACACCTAATGTTCACATTTTGAGGTACATTTGTCTTTAATTCACTAATAATAACAATAATTATTCAAAGCCACTTTACCATCTGAAAAGAAATCTCTATGCATACACTTAGATCATGGATGCCTACTGCCTTCTTAACAACATTTCCCAATGAAATATTCAGCAGCGATTATATGAAGCCTGAAGCTGTTCATCCAGTTTGTGTTAATCAAAACAAAAACAAGAGACGAAGGGATCCAAAAGGACATGTAAGATCATAGACTGAAAGTAGCCCCATCGAGCACCAAAGGCTTGTCCAGAAGGGCAGAGCCACAGGTAAAAGCTACGTCTCTCTGGAGTTGCTGGCATTTAACTAGATGCAAAATGTCAGCGCAGGAAATGGCTTGCCCAATGCAAATACTAACAAGGGAGGCTTGTGTTCCTGTGTAAATGGAGCTTCAGCCAATCCGGGCCTTCAGGATCCAGCTCCCATCGCAGCATCCACAGGAAGCACCAGGGGAATGTTCCGTTTGCTTATTTTCTCTCTTTGCTAAGAAGAAAAAGAGCCTTTGTGGCCTAGTGGCTACAAGTTGGGCTGCTAATTGCTATATCAGCAGTTTGAAACTACCAGCTGCTTTGTGGGAGAAAGATAAGGCATTCTGCTCCCATAAAGAATTCGAGTCTCAGACACTCCCAGGGGCAGTTCTACGCTGCCCTATAAGTTGGCTGTGAGTCAGTATGGATTCGATGGCAGTGAGTTTTCTAAGAGTAAGAAGTATCTAGGGGTGTAAACAGTTAATTAGCTCTGCTATTAAGGGAAAAGTTGTCATTCCCAACCCACTTAGAGGAGCTGTGAAAGAGAAGCCTGGCAATCTTCTTCAGAATCCTCAGCCATTGAAAAGTTTATAGAATGTATTGACCTTGGTTGTTAAATAGATCCAGGTATATGGTGGAGCATACAGGGACCAATGTCATAAAACGGGGTGAGGGTGGAAAAAATCTCTGAGACAGATGCAAAAACTGTGAGGGAATGAGTTGTTGAGCCTGGGGGATCAGGACCATCGTCTCTGGGATTTTCAAAGTTCCTGAGCAATCAGGAAAGGGGCAACAGTTGGTCTCTCCCCATCCAGAGGACAGCAGAAGAGGAGAACTGATTGGGCACAATGAATCAATGACTAGTGACTCAAGCAACGATCACCCTCCACCACTGGAGACCAGAAGAACTAGATGGTGCCTAGCTCCCACTATCGACTGCTATGAAAGAGATCACATTAGAAGGGCTTGATTAGAGTAGAAGGGAAATGTGGGGCAAAACTCAAAATCATGATAAAACACCAAGCTTACTGTTTGGATAAAGGCTGGTGAAATTGCAAGACTATGGTGCTTAGTTACCCTGCAGATCTGGAACTGAACTCATCATGGCTCGATGTTCAACCAAACAATAGACAGGTCTATAATGGGAACAATGACATTAGAGACATACAAATACCATAGAATAATAGATCACATGAGATCAAAAGACAGCATTCCCCCAAGAACGAAGTTCAAAAAAGTTGAGAATGAAGGAAGCTTGGAGACAAGAAACAAGAAGATGTGGGGGAAGTGATGGTACATTGTGGGAATTGCTATCAATGACATGAAACAAAATGTGTATGCATTGCTCAATGGACAGCTGAGCTGCTCTTTAACCTTCACCCAAATCACAATAAAAATGTTTTTAATCAAAGAAAACATCATGGTTCACTTCTACTCTGACACACATGGGGTGATGAGGAAATAGTGTCAACCGGGTTTGCTGTGGTCCAGCCACCAGACATGTGCTTATGGGAGAAAGAGCATGCTGACGCTGGCAATACCGAGCAGGACCAAGATGGTTTTATTTGCCTGCATCATGAAGATGGTAGCCCTGGTGGTGAAATGATTCAGAGCTCAAGTGCTAACCAAGAAGCCACCCAGTTTTAACTCACCCAGCCCTACTGAAGGAGACTTCCCTCCTCAAAGGTGTTGTTGGTTGTGATGTGCCATTGAGGCGATTCTGACTCCCTGTGACGGGAAGGAAAGGCACACTGTGCTATAGTGTTAGGGTTTTCAGCGGCTACTTCCTCTGAAGTGGGCAGTGGAACCCTTCTTTGTATTCTGTTCTTAGGCTGGAAGTTTCCCTGAAACCTCTTCACTTGAGGTAACCCTGCTGGCATTTGAAATACCAGTCACGTGGCTTCCAGCATCACAGTAACACACAACTTACCACAGCACCACAAATGGACAGACAACAACAGGCTAGGAGTCTTCATGGGAGCAGGCAGTCACGTCTTCACTCTCTCGATGGGGATCAGTGAGTTCAAACTGCCAGTCTCTCTGTTACAGCCACACATGCAACCACTGTGCTGCTAGGTACATTTCCTTAAAATCCTGCCTAGAAAAATCTGTGGAACAGTTCTTCTCTGTCACAGAGGGTCACTGTGAGACAGGATGGGCTCTGAGACACACAAATGCAACACCATGAAGCCACCTTACTCTGTCCTGCTCTTATTTAACTCTATTCTTTTCTGAGCTATCTTTTCCGTATATTCAGAAGAGACTGGCACTGAGCAGTGTTAATTCCACCAAGGCCAGGAAGGAGGTCAAAGAGTCACAAAGGACTATCTCTTTGCTCTCATGCCACTGCACTATGGAGGCTTGGGTGGCAGCTGGACACTGCACATTTCACTCCCTGTCCCTACACTCCTGGCTGAGTCTCCTCAGAGTGAGACTGTCCCATTACCCAGCTCACTGCATTGGCTGTCTTCCTCTGAAAAGAGAATTCACACATGTGAGTCTGACTGGGTGACAGATGGGAATCTTAATGCTGCTCTTTGGAATATGAAAGGCCTCGGATCAGAGTGCTGCAGGGGAGTGATGTCTGCAGAAGACCTGCTGGTCTCCCAGTTAGAAAGAAGCCTTCCCCTTTGCCTCAGAGGTGCGTTCACTGTGGGTGGCAAGTCAGATTCTTGGGCTGGCACTCTCAGTAAACAGATCAAATGGGCACCTTGAGAAGCGCTTGCTCACTGACCCAGCTCCCCAAGGATGTAAATATACCAACCGGGATGACTAAGGACACCAGTGCCAAGAATGATCACATTCTTTGCATGTGTACAAATGAGGTGGGCAGCCACCTTCGCTGATGGTGGCTGCACAGTGAGTGTCTGGAATCACATCTGGCTAGGTGGACCATTGAAAGAGTTGGTGATATGATAATAGGGAGTACACCCCGTTGCAAGTAAAGCTGAGGAAATGGCATTTGAGGAAGCAGGGGCAGCCGGGTGGCCAGCATGAAGTCAGCGAGAACCTTGCTTGTGCCTCCTTTGTTCACTGGTGGCTGCTGGCATCTGGGTAGTGAGGACACCATGGCTACTGCCAGAATTCTCCACGGTCCCTGGTTCCACTCTCAAGTCGCTGGCTTCATCACTACCACTGCCATCGAGTCGATTCTGACTCACAGCAACCCGAAAGGACAGAGTAGAACTGCGGCTGGTGGGTCTGGGGGCCTGTGGATCATTATGAGAGCATTTCTATCTCGCAGTAGCTAAAGGGTCCAAAATGCTGGCCTTATGGTTAGCAGCCCAACATAACCCACTTGGTCATGAACCCATGCCTGCTGATCCAGGGAGTCCATTCCCAAATGCATATCTAAAAGAATGAATGACGAGTACCCAGATGGATGCTGCACTAATCACTATGGGCAAAAGGTAAACAATAAGCCAACAATACCCATCAGTAGAAGAATAGAGAAAATATGATCTACACTGAGTGGGATATACATATAGTCTGCCACAAGAAAACTAAGGCCTTTGATTCGGACAGACTCTGTAACACAGGTGAAGGCAAGACATGAAGTGAAAGACGCCAAACACCAAATGCCATGTATTGTGAGTCCATTTAGAAGAAAAATGCTGGACAGGTAAATCCCGTAGAGCCATAGAGTAGATTGGTGGTTTACCAGGGTGGGGTGGGAGGGGCAATGGGGAATGACTGCTTAATGGCTGCAGGGTCGATGAAAATGTTCTGGAACTGGATGGTGGGAAGCTTTCACAGTGTCCTTAAAACTACTCTTAAAAAGGGGAGAGAAAGAATCTGCAGAAAGCACAGTTCTGATTGACTCACATGAATGAGATCACCAAGAATTGGAATTCACTAGAATTGGAATGGCAGCTAGACTATTGTTTCCTTGGGAGGTGCCTCCACGAAGGACCAGTAGAGAAGGGTAATACTGATAGAGCAAAGGGAAGGGGCCGATAAAGAAATGTCATTGAGTAGGTTCCCAGAGACAGTATAAATCCTCTTGTACTTGTCCCACCCAAAGGCTGAGGGAACTGGAGTGTGGCTCCACCTATCCTCATGTGTCATTGGTTAAAGTGGCATTAGGTCCTGGAGGATGTCAATTCCCCTGTCTGCTCAATGACTGTTCCCTGTGTGGGGAGTTACATGTGCTTCCTGTGAGACCATTGGCATTTATGGAAGTGGTGGGTGCCAAGTGCTAATACATGGGCACATTAGCAGCTGCTACAGCAAGTGCTGTACATTTTTAGCTGCTTGAGTGACAGGTGGGCCCTACCTCCTGCCTATATTCAGTGGTAGGGTGTTCAGACGGGGGCATGCGAAAAATAATAAGGCTCTATTCTTTGAAAATGGGCATTATTATTATTTTAATCTGTCCCAACCCCCTTTCTTTTCTGTCCCTGTGAACTACCTCACTGGCTGAAACATCATTTCCCTGGGGAAGACACCACATTTCAATACGGTCACAAGGCTGTTTTCATTGGCCCAGTGGAGACACTGACATAAGATGGGTCAACTAGACGCTTTTTCTGGAGCATTTCCAACCAAAAAAATTAAAAAGAAATTCCCGCTTTTGCAAGTGGCCTGGCATCTAAGAAGCATAATTCAGAAGCACATGTCCCGCCACGTGGAGGAGGCGGTCTATGTTGTGAGATTACAGCATGTGCCCTGAGAGACAGACACAAAGAACACAGGAATATGCCAGTGGTGGTCAGGAACGGTCGACAGAGCCAGCTGTCCTCTTGTTCTCCCCACCTTTCCATTTTCCTAGGATTCTCTCTTCCAAGTATTGGTCTCTTTGCCTGTTTACAACCAAATGAGCCCCAAATAAGATCCAGATCATAGAAACAGAAGGAGGAAGTTGGATGGAGACTGCAGTTCATACTCCCCGGAAGCCATTCAGACTCCCTGGAAGAAGGAGACACTGTGATGGAATTAGCTCTGGATTCCTGACATTTATTGAGGAATGCTCAGGGAATAAACACCTGTGGGGGGAATCAAGGAAGGGCACAGGAGGGAAATCTCAACAGAGGTCTCAGCCCTGCCTATGGAGAGTGTCATAGTCAGTGTTCCCTGGAGAAACCAAACCAGTTATATAGCTGAAACTGGAGATATCGATGTATCCACCAGGGCTCCTATATTTAACCACTGCACCAGCCACTCATTGCCATCAAGGTGGACTCAAAGTGACTGTGTAAAACAGTATAGAACTGACCTTTTGGGTGTTGGAGACTGTAACTCTTCAGGAGATTACGAAGCTTCATCTTTCCCTCAAAGAGCCTTTGGTGTTTTCAAACTGATGTCCTTGCTGTTGGATGCCCAATGGGCCACCCACTACGACACCAGAGCCCCAGAGAGTGAGGCTTATTTCTAGGAATTGGCTCACATAGGGGAATGGCAAGTTCCAAATTCATAGGTCAGGCAACAGCCTAAAGAGCTCTGTAGATGTTCATCTTAAAATCCATAGGTTAGGTGATGGGAAAAGACAAGAATAAGAATGGTCAGAACACACCCTAGGGAAACTCCCTTTCTGCGCTGAAGGCCTTTGGCTGAGAGGTTTACCCCTTCCCACATTATGGAAAGTATTCTATTTTGCTTGAGACCAACTCCTTTATAAGAGCAAATAGATGAGGTGAACAAGCGGCCATCTAGCTCAGAAGCAATAAAGCCCACCTGGAAGAAGCACACCAGCTGGTGCGATCATGAGGTGCCAAAGGGACCAGGTATAAGGCATTATGCAAAAAAAAAGAATACATATATGTATACATATCTCTGTGTGTATATGGTTATATATATATATATACCCATATATATATGTATATACATATATATGTATATATATATACCATAGAGAATGAAGGGGGAAGTGCAGAGTGGAGACCAGAGGCCCAAATGTCGACCACTGGAGATCCCCTCATAGAGGGCTTCAGGAGAGGAGATGGGTCAGTCAGGGTGCGATGTAGTACCGATGAAGAACACAGCTTTCCCCCAGATCCTGGATGCTTCCTCTCCCCAACTACCAGGATCTAAATTCTACCTTGCAGGACTGGATACGGCAGAGGCTGTACACTGGTGCATATGGGAGCTGGAGGCACAGGGAATCCACGGTGGATGATACCTTCAGGACCAGGGGTGTGAGGGGTGATACTGGGAGAGTGGAGGGTGAGTGGGTTGGAAAGGGGGAACTGATTACAAGGATCCACATGTGACCTCCTCCCTGGGAGATGAACAACAGAGAAGGGGGGAAGGGAGACTCCGGAAAGGGCAAGAGATGACAAAATAACAATCTGTGGATTATCAAGAGCTCATGAGGGAGGGGGAGCGGGGAGGGAGGGGACAAAAAAAGAGGACCTGATGCGGAGGGCTTAAGTGGAGAGCAAATGCTTTGAGAGTGATTAGGGCAAAGAATGTACAGATGTGCTTTATAAAATTGATGTATGTATATGTATGGATTGTGATAAGAGTTGTATGAACCCCTAATAAAATGTTTAAAAAACAAGAGCAAATAGATGAATGCTTGTTTGACCCAAAAACTGGGCACCATAGCCTCGCCACATTGATATGCCAAAGGAGCCATCACAGGGAGCTCTGTAACTGGGGCCTGGCCAAGTGGTGACCAGTAGCCTGAGACTTTGTAGCCTAATACGTTGCAGCGAATTGCTTACTAGTTCTCCTCTAGCTATAGTCTTTGTAACTCCTAACAATGACAGGGTGGAACTATGCCACCGAGGGAAGTAGACAGCATGCTAGTAATATCAGTAAGGTGCATGGTGTCCTCGAAGAGGTGAGACCATTCAAATAAGACCTGTAGACCCCTAATGTAGGGATTGGTCGGTTTGGTCATCCTGGGTGAGTTAGCTCAGAAACAGAAAGTGGAGTTTCAAGAGCACCGAGAAAGACGAGCCAGCAGTGGAGTGTGCTCTTTGGACCCAGGATTATTACTCTGAGCACCACCTCTGTCCAGGAGACAGAGATCCCTGACACTGGATGCATCAGGAGACAATGAAAAACAGTGGCAGATAAATAGCTCATGGAAGCAGATGCAGCAGCACCAAGACCCCAGAACAGGGAGCTCGCCAGCACACCGAATGAGAAAGCTGAGTGTCTTTGGGCCAAGGCTTCCAGACAAAGCGGGCTGCCTCAACGCTCTTATCAGCAGAGCTGAAAGAACTTTGTACACGGTTCCAGGAAGAGCAGAGGTCAAGGAGCTGCAGGGCAGAGGCCAAGGACCAGAAAAACTTCTGCCTCTGGGCACCACTGGGAAGAGACTGTCCTGACTGAAGAACTATATCCCCAGTCATTTCTGATCCTGAATTGTCAACTTCTAGGTCCCCAATTAACCCCGAATCATAAGTATTGTTTGCGAGTTCTGTGTGGCCATTGCCACTTAAGGATTATCAAACCCAGCAGAGAAGAAGAGAGTGTCATGGTAGGGATGGTTGGTGTCAGAAACTGTGAAAAGAAAGGAGGGTGGAGGCATTTTGATCTCTGTCTCATAGGAATCAGCCTTGGGCTGTTTATCTTGATTTTCCTCCATTGCCTTTTGTGAATTTACAGGGGGGTCAAATGCCTCCACTATGCCAATTATACCCCTACATTGACAAGTCGTTGGATGAAGGTTAGTTTGGGGAAGGAGCAGACCTTGGATGAGCTCTCATCAGCTGAGGCAATCCTAAAAGGGGCCAGACAGCTGGGACCTTTTCTATCAGTGGCTCTCTCAGCAGCTGGGGAAATCAGTCTCTTGGCCCTGAGAGGAATCTGGGTGACACACTCATCTATGACAATACCCTGAAGAACAAGCTCCCGCAAAAACCTGGCTGAGAACTCTCGCCTAGAAAACAGGAGTGCATGCCTAGCTAATAATAGCCATTTACTGAAGGCCCTATGATTGGAACTGTGCCTCATTTACAGATGGAAAACTAGAGGAAGGGATTTAAGGTGGCTAAGTTAATAAGTGACAGAGACAAGATTCAAACACAAGTTTGAAGCTGGTACTGTTAGCCTTTTTTCCAGGGCTGGGTTTTAGATGAGGCAAATGAGACACTTGTCAGGCACACAAGGTAAAGAGGCCTTCCCTCTCCAGTGTGACTTTCCCCATAAGTCTGAATCATGGGCCTGGTGTGTCTTATTTGCCTTCCCTGAGTCTCAGAACCTGGTCTAGTCTGATTTGCTATTTGGAGGAATAAGCCAGAATGCTCAAGTACTCTGAGTCAAGACCCATTCTCCCCTGGAATTGTTCAGTGGGACTTACCAGCCTCTTCCTTCGTGTTTCACTTTTCTAGAAAGCTCCATGGAGGACTAGCTCTCATGAAGAGAGCTTCAAAAAGCTCATGGCAAAATTCCATTATTTTTTCGTATCATTTTTCCACACGCTTTTGGAAGCTCCCTCCTCATCCCTTTCCACAGTCTTTCTCAAGGAAAGAGACTGTTGCTGGTTGATGTCACATGCCCCTGAGTCTGTTTTCTACTCAGAAAGCTCGGCACAAACTCTATCAACAAATGACGTAGAGTCAAACGTGCTGTGTGTCTTTAAGTTGATGTCAGCTCTCATAGTGACCCTACAGGACAGAGTAGAACTGCCCCCAAAGGTGTCGTAGGCTGAGATCGTTATGGGACCAGCTCGTCAGGTCTTTTCCCCTTTAGAGCCCATGGGTAGGTTCAAACTACCAGCCTTTTGTTTAGCCACCCAGTCCTTAGCCAAGTACCACCAGGGCTCTTTAAAACAGGGATTAGGTTGATTAATTGTATAATCTCCAGCCACATTTGAAAGCTGCTTCCCAGAACACCCTTCCCCAGATTGTTGATTAAGACGGGCATTTGGGGACTCATTTCTTTCTCATTTGTGTAAGTGCACTCTAAGAGAGGGGTTTCCCTTCATAGATAGGTGATCACATACTATTTTTCCAAATTGAACCACTCTTGGTGGTATATTGGGTTAAGAGTTGGGCTGCTGCTAATGGCAAAGTTAATGGTTCAAACCCACCAGCTACTCCTTGGGAGAAAGATGAGGGTTTTCTGCTCCAGTAAAGATGTGCAGTTCTGAAAATCAGCAGAGCCAGTCTATTGTGCCATATATGAGGTCAACCCCATGGCAGTGGATTTGGTTTTGGTTTTGGTCTGTGGGGGAAGTCCTTAAGTCATTCTTTAGTCACATGGAGGAGTCCCTGGGTGGTGCAGATGGTTAACATAGTGGGCTACTAACTCATAGGTTGGAGCTTCAAGCCCAGCCAGAAGTGTCTCCGAAGAAAGGCCTGGTGCTGCATTTCAAACAACAACAACAAAATCAGTTATAGAAAAAAACAACAGAATGTCGTTCTACTCTGGCCCAAAGGAGTCCCTATGAATCAGAGTTAACTTCATGGCAACTGGCATGGGTTTGGTCCATGGGAAAAAAGAACCCTTCATAATTGCCTCCATGCCCAATAGTTCCTTTCCTGTATCCCTAGACCACCCCAGCACCCTCAGCATCTTGCCTTATAATTGCCATGGGTCCGTCTCTCTTCCCAGTGGGCCAGGCCGTGATGAAGCCGCTGCCGACACAGAGGGATTGTGCAGTCCCTGCATGATCTACAGTCCTCATGACATGTATCTTGAATGAAGATTAAGTGATCCTCTCTAGAGCTTAGCTCAGGGGAATCCACTACCTCAGCTGGAACCGAAGTGGTGCCAGACCAATATCTGTTTTTAAAAGATAGAAGGGCATTCCTAATCTTTGTGGAGAAACAGAGAGGATTTAGTGAAATGTTTCTGCAGTTGAGGCTACAGATGATCTGTTGACATGGTCTAAAAGGTTGTAGGTGGTTTAATGTCTCTGGGTACCATCAATTTTGCATTTTGTCCTGACTTAGCAAATTGGTTGGGATTTCGGCTTACTGACAAGGACCTTCAGAAAGAATGTGGTTGCAGGAGCAAGTTTAAGAAAGGAAGGAGCTTTGAAGCAGCCCTCACTGAGTACCAATCCAAAACTCTGTAACCCAGCACCTCAGAGGGCTTGATCTGGGATGGACTGTGGCAGCAGCACCATGAGCCAATTACTCCAGTGGCCCTGACTGAAGGCTCAGAACCTGCCTCTGATTGGCAGCTGAGAGATACTAGGACCGTCACCTGCCACATCGCCTGTATTTCTCCTGGCAGTAAGAAATACCCAAAGTACACTATGTTCGGGCAATCTTTCCAGCCTACAAGCAGTTGTTGCTTATCTCTGTCAGCTTTGTGCAGGGGAACAATCAGGTTTTGAAATTGAAAGACTTGCATGTGTGTGACTCATGAGGTTAAGAGACAACGCATAACAACTATATTACCAGGTTTCCTTCCTCTTGAAGGATAGGTAAGCAACAAAAGGACCATTTCTCTTAAAACCTCTGATCGAGAGTGGCACACAACTCCTTCCACTTTTATTCTATTGGCCAAGCCCTTCACTGGCAGGGCAGGGAAGTTTACTCTTTCCTTGGATGACTAGGAAGTGAGTGAAATTTTGTCATCTCATACAAAGGGAAAAGGGAAACATGCTCTATGATCAAATAAGTTAAAAAAAAGTCAAAATATTCATAGAATCTGCCGAGTGTGGCAAAAGCATGAGCACTCCCATTGTAGAAGAAACACTGCTCTTGGACCACACTGTGCCTGGCAAGGGAGGCTGGGAGGATTTATGCTTGATCACTTTGGCAAAGTCATTAAGCAAGGCTGATCAGTAGAAAAGGAAATTGGGTTTGGTGCGGGGATGTGTCATTGGATATGCAGGTGATTCTCCTTGAGATGTTTGGCCCACAACTTTGGACTCACATACAGCAGTGACCATGAAGATGGCATCGGACCTGGCGACATTTCATTTTTGTATATAGAAAGTTGACACAAGCATCTCCTGGTGGTGTAGTGGGTTACACATTGTGTCCCTAACCTTAAACTCAGCAGTTCGAAAACATCAGCACTCAGTGAGGGAAAGATGAGGTTTTCTACTCCTGTCAAGAGTTACAGGCTCAGAAACTCATGGGGGCAATTCTCCCCTGTACTACAGGGTCGCTATGCATCAGCAGTGACTCGATGGCAGGGAGATTAAGTTGATATTACCTATTTTAGAAAACGGTTCTGGTTATTCAATTAAGTAAGGCAGGTGCAGCCCTGTCACACAGGGTTTGTTTAGATAGCACAGTAGTGTCCACTCACTCATTAGCTCAGTGTGTCTGGAAACCCAATGTGTATTTCCACATGGGACAAGTCAGGTTGAAGACACTGGGGATTCGTGCTTTGTTGAGCAAGCCCTGGAATTGCAAGAGTTCTAAAAAGAGGTCAAAGTTCCTGTTTTTATAGCTCTCTCTCACACACAGAGACACACACACACACACGGAGAAAGTGGTGAACTTCACAGAACGTAGTGGGGACTTCACAGAAAGGGGGGTTGATTGCCGTGAACAGGGTTGGGATGGGTCTTGTTCTATCCATTTGAAAGTCTCTAGGCTAAACAGAAATGTCCTGGTGGTATAGTAGTTTCCGTGTTGGCCTGCTAACCACCAGATCAGCAGTTCTGAATCCACCAGTTCCTCCATGGAAAAAAGATGAGGCTTTCTATTTGAGTAAAGAATTATAGTCTCAGAGAGTCACTGGGGCATGTTTATTCTTCCCTATAGGGGCGCTGCCAGTCAGAATGAACTCAGTACAGTATGCAAATAACAAGCTGTGCTAATACCATTCCAGAGAGACAATTGTGTTCCAGGGACTTTGGTTTCGCCTGGCCCCTGACCCTGAGGAAACATGAGGTCTTCAGGTCCTCTCCTGCTGCTCTTCTTTACCATCCTCCCATATCCTCCTCTGCACTCCCAAGTGGTGGGCATGATTTATAAACACAGAAATCCACTTACTCCTTTGGAAAAGTGGTTTAATTCACCCAAAAATTCGGAGAATTGTGTCGTCTCTCTTTCAAAGTAAATTATACGATGAACATACAATATTGATTGCAGGCATGTGGATTCTTAATCCTCAAGTTCCCATGAAACCCTGCTTTCCATGGAAAATTAGCCCGCCATTTCAGCACACCAGTATTGCCAGGAGAAAGGAGCCTCAGCAGCCACCACTGCTCCGCAGCCTGCTTTTCACGGTCACACGGGGATGTCAGAGTGCCCCACACCTCGTACACTTGACTCAGTGCTTGCTTGCAGGGGTTGCATTTCGTTAGACCCCAACAACTTCCGAGCATTGGCAAATTCCCTCAACCAAAGGTGGGCAGTGGCCTCAAAATGTCACCAGTCATTAACCACCAGCAGGGTTGCGTTATGCTCGTCAGTGCCGTCATGTGCAAGGGGAAAGACAATTCCCACAGGCTGCCCGCTGTGTTTGGGGAGGGAATGCCAAGTGGGGAAGCTGGGGGTCCTCACCCCAGCAGCCATAGTTCCTGGCTCCAGGCCCTGCCCCAGGCTGTGCCAGGACGAAGAGCCTGGACTCTCAGAGACTCCATAGCTCGATTTCCACTCAGGTTGTGTTGTGTTGATCATTCCTTCCCTAGGCTGCCACCCATTTGTCAGTTTGTCATCATGTTGTCATTTGTCTATAGCTGTGATTGCTGTAAGCGGTGTCACCAGCTACGATTATAACCAGAGCAAGACATTCTGGACACGCTTCACCAGAGCATCCAAGCTAGGACACACTGGGAAAAAAGACCTGATGATGTACTACTGAGAATGAGTCCATGGAACCCTATGGATCAAAAGAGAATACCGTTCAAAAAAGTACTGTAAGAGGAGCACCCTAGGTGGGAATACACTCACACTATTCAGTGGGACGACTCCCTGGGTAGTGTTTGACCAGCACCCAGGAGGTCGGCAGTTAAATCCCACCCAGAATCCAAGAGGTACCTAAGGAAGGTAGGCCTGAAAATCTGCTTCCAAAAGGTCACAGCCTTAAAAACCCTATGGAACAGTTCTACTCTGAAATGCATGGGAGTCGCTATGAGTCAAAATGGACCGAAAAGCAGCTAATAACAACAACACTATATAAAGAACAACACTGCAAGACCTTAGGACAAAATACAGAGCAGGCACAATAGCCTCGACCCCACAGGATAGGGCAAATTATTTTCCTTTGTACCAGAGACCGGAACTGTACAACGGAATGAAACCCTGCCTGCTCTTGTGTCATCACCACAGTCGTTGGTCCATGTTGAGTCCATTGCTGTAGCCACTGTGGACATCCATCTTATCAAGGGTCTTCTTCCCTCTTGCTGCCCCTGTACTTTAACAAGCATTATGTCCTTTCTTAAAAACAGTCTCTCCTGATAGCATGTCCAATGGATGTGAGATGAAGACTTGCCATCCTCACTTCTAAGGGGCATTCTGGCCATGCTTCCTCCAAGAGGGATTTGCTTGTTCTTCTGACAGCCCAGACGACTTTCGGTATTGTTTGCACATCATTCACATGCATTGATTCTTCTTCAGTTTTCCTTACTCACTGTCCAGCTCTCACATGCATATTGACCATTGAAACTACTTACCTTGAATTCAGAGCTTAGGGTACACTACTCAAAGCCACATAGCTTGTGAGCGGCTGAAACATGTCTGCTGCCAGGATCTGTCCAATTCATTTTATTGAAACATCATACTCAAAAGGTGCTTTAGGCAAACATATTTTCTCTTTTGACTACATGTCCCAATAATATAACCAGGCTCATACCCTCACATTGTAATTATTCAGCTATATGTCTGAGAGGAAAAAGACCGCCAACCATAAAACTGATGGGAGAATAGGTACTGACTGTCACCTGCAATGCCATTCCTTCAACAAATATTTATTGAGTGTTATTCAAATGACAACATTTTGCAAAGCTTTAAGAAGACCCAGATGTAGAGAACACAGTCCCTGCTCACAGGAGACTCACAGATACTGCATCAGGGCATTCAGATCAGGGACACCACAGATAGATGCTGAAAGAAAAATCATTAAAAAAAATAGCAACCACGCATGGAATCCAGGACAGATAAAAACCTCAGGAACAGCAATGGGAGTAGCGATACAGTGGTAGCTTTTTAATCTCCCATCATCTTGCATAGGGGTGGAGTCCAGACTGTCACTCAGGCCATAGCCAGTGAGGTCTCAATGTGGGCATGGCCTTCTCTTGAGGATTCTGGCAACTCCTGTATTCTTTCCTGGGGGTGAGAGACACCCATGACTTGATATTCCTGCTGACAAGATACATGGATCTACATTGACGGCAGACAGAGCCTTGAATGGGGAGGAGTCATGTGGAGACCCATGCCACTTTCCACCTCTACTGGGTCCATAAGACATTCCACCGACCGCCCTGTGATCTTCCAGCACTTGGTGTCATTGCATGTGTTGCATAAGTCTGAAAAAAATTTACACACTGTTATTAGACATATGGGTTAATTTCGTACTTATGGACGTGGTCTGGACTGGGCTGGGATGTTTTCTTAATATACAATTATTCTTCTATAAAAAGCTTTTTTAGGACACATGAATGTTTATGAATGTGCTTCTCTGGTCAACTCAAACTGACTCAGATACCATGAGGACACAGGGTGGCTGTGTAGGGAAGGGGAGGAAAAGGGAACTTATAACAATGATGGATTTAGAACACACACACACACAGCCTAGGGGCCGAATAACAGAAATATTGGTAGAGGGACACAGAAGACAGTGTGTATAAAGATATTAATTTATATATAATTTAGTAAGGGTGTGAGGGTTGAGGAAAGAGGGGAAAAACAGGAGCTGATATCAAAGGGGTCAAGTAGAATGATAGTGTTTAGAAAATGATGGTGGCAGCATATGTACAAACTCGCTTGATCTGATTGATTTATGGATTGTTATATTATCTGTCAGAGCCCCCATTAAAATGTGTTCTTTTTTCGATAACAACATAAACTCACTGCCATGGAGTCAATTTTCACTCAGTATAGAACACCCCCTGTGGTTTCCTGGCTTGCTATTCTTTAAGGAAACAGAAAGCCTTTTCTTTCCCCTGCAGAGTGGCTGGTGGTTTCAACTATTGACTTTGAGGTTAGCAGGCACCATAGCACCATGATTCCTAAGGATGCTGATAGAAAGGAAGAACCTTGTGGAACATAATTTAAAATTCTTTAACTATCTAGACTTACTTAACTGGAAGAGTCCCAGAGACTATGACCCTGAGTTACTCTTCAAACCTTGAATTGAAACTGTCCCCTGAAGTCATCTTTAAACTAAATAACAATTTAGCTCTTAAAGGATTGCATCCTTGAGTATTGCAGTCTTTAAAAATCAGCACAAATCTAAATGGGCTACAGATAATTCAAAATATATGTGAGAGGGTTGTGGCAGAGAGATTAAGTAAAAAGAAACACCTAGAATAGAAAGAACAAGAATGTTAATTCAATATGAAGAGTGTGACCAATGTCACTGAACATTGTGTCCAGAAAGGGTTGAAATGGAAGATTTTGCTTTGTATGTTTTCACATATCAAAATTAGATATTAGTAGAAAAAGAGAGAGACTCGCATCTGTTTGAGGCAGACTACCAAATACTGGGTTATATATAATGCTAAGTATTGAATATTATCCCATTTTCATATGGCAAGTATGGAAAGCCAAGGATGGAGTGAGGCATTCACAGGGGAGATGGCATTTGAATGATCCAGGAATATGGCTAAAGAAGATGCTCATTCCCAAGTGTTTCCACTGGGTTCGCAAACACATCAACAAATGAATGTCAAAAAACCCGTCTCACCCTCTAACTCAGAGCTGTGCAACCGAACTCTCTTCTATGATGAAAATGTTCCAGAGCAGTGATTCTCAACCAGTGGGTCGCGACCCCCAGGGGGGGGGTTCGAACAATGCTTTCACAGGGGTCATCCGATTCATCACAGTAGCAATATTATAGTTATGAAGTAGCAACAAAAATAATTTTATAGTTGGGGGGAGCACCACACATGAGGAACTATATGAAAGTGTCAACATTAGGAAGGTTGAGAACCATTGTTCTAAAGGCATGACATCCAATCTGGTAGCTACTACATTTTACCAGGAAAGACCAGTCCATGGAAAGGGACATCATGCTTGGTAAAACTGAAGGTCCACCAGAAAAGAGACTGACCATCAAGGAGATGGGCTGACACCATGGCTGCAACAATGGACTCCAACCTAACAACCATGGCGAGATTTGGCACAAGATCAGGCAGTTTCCTCAAAGTAACATCCTTGATCGTCAGTCTTTTTAAAAGATCTGTTGTAGCACATTTAGCCAATGCAACGTGTCATTTGATGTCTTGACTGATGCTTCCTTGAGCATTGATCTGGCTTAGGGTTTAAAAATTCCCCTTGGCTTCTCAATCATACAGGAGGTCCACACAGTGATCATCTTTCCTCACTACACAGAGTGTCATGCCCCACTCACATTGGTCTCCTTGCTTTTCCAGGAAGAAGCTTGGAGAACCCAATCACAAGGCCTTTTGCACTGACTGTCTCCTACCTGGAACACTTTCCCCACCGCCACATGACCACTCCTGTGTCTTCCTGCCTTATTCAAGTACTGCACTGTCAATGAGATCTTCCTTGGCTGCGATGCACTACTTGCCCCAAGTTTCCCATCCAGCGCAGTTTAGTGAGAAAAATCTCACTGCTACCTGCAGGGGGGGAGCCTCGGCACTGGCATCTCAGAAAATGGAGCATAATCAGAACAGAAATGTGACCCTACCTCTCATGCTAAAAGGCTGCTAACTGCAAGACCTAAACCACCACACAACCAGCCACTTCTCAGGAGAAAGGCTGAAAGTCAGTCTCAGAAACCTACAGGGGAAGTTCTACCCTGTCTTATAGGGTCATTATGAGTCAGTATCAACTCTATGGCAGTAAATTTGCATTTAGGGGGGGGCGCGTTATAAGGAGCACTGGGTCACATACCCTGATCAATCCAACTGGCAGCTGCATCAGCTGGCTAAGGCTTCAAAAGACTGAGTAGGCAACCCAGAGCTCACTGCTGTTGGCAGAAACTTGTGTGGGGTCAGAAGGACTTGAGGTGATGGTGTCCTTCTCAGTGGCCTCAGATAATCTTCTCCCCGGTCTGGGCATCAGCATCTTCTTTGCAAAATGGGATGATTGCATTAGAGAACCACTAAACTCCTACATACCTGAGCAACCAGGAAGCAATTGTGAATCCTGGAGAGGAGCAAAGACTATGCTGGTGGCTCTGCAAATCTTGGGAAGCTTGGATCCGATGCGGCTGGAACTGTCCACTGCGAGGCTCCAAGAATCCCGAGAGCTGTAGTTCAGGTCTCCCCCTTGCCTGTGTACCATGGAAGATTTAATAAATGTTCTCCTCATGCTACCTTTAGGATCCTTGGTGGCAAACTGGCAAAATCCCTTCACATTGGCCTGTTAACTGCAGGGTTGGCAGTTCAAACGCACCTGCTGCATTCCTGTAGGAAGGGCAGCTTTCAACTCCCACAAAGAATTGTTGTTTCAGAAATCCACAAGGACAGTTGTATCCTGTAACTATGAGTCAGAACTGGCACAATAGCAGTGCGTGAGTGAGCTTTAAACTACATTTGAGACTGTGGTCTAATTTGAATTCCCCTACCTGTCCTTTGGGTGTCATGGGAAGAGAGTAGATAGGAGAAAAAAGGGTAGAAGGCAGTGAGGGAGGAGGGTAGAATGTACGGGAGTAACACGTTCTGGCAGAAAATTGTGTGTATGTGTGTGTGTGCGTGTTCTATTGTAATTCACACAGATTATGGGTGGGGGAGGGAACTGAAAAAGTAAATATCCATGAAAAAGAAAAATTTTTTTCTTTGGTGATTTTCCTTTTGTTGAGCTAAGGGATGGAGAATGTACTGCATGGGCGTGACCAGCCACTGGACCGGTGTGCTGTTAACACACCCTCCTGCCTTTGCATACTGGGGGCCTCTCTGTAAACAGAAGTGACTTGTGACTTCTGATTTCCTGGGGCTCTAAAGAGAACCCGAGAATAGAAGTTCTAAATCGTGAACAAAGGGGAGACAAAGGGTTAATGAGAGGACAGAAGTTTGAAGTTTCATTGGATGAACACAGCGCCAGCATCCAACAAACATGCCAAAGGCTGAACTCTGCCCGGAAGTAATGAATGAGCACTGCCTTTAGCCCGTGTCCTCACTCTCCCCGTCTCCTGCACTCCAAGCCAGCCTCACTAAGAGTAGTCAAAGGTGACATGGTGGTCCTTTCATCTCTCTCTGACCCCTCACGCTGCCTTCACCTCTATCCAAGTTGCTTCATCCTTCCCCCTTCTCCCTGATTTTCCTCGTGGAAAGATCTAATTCCTACTAACTGGTAAAAGTCAGTTAGCACACAAGAAAGAAGACATCTCCTTCCTCAGCCTATGCTGCAGAAAAGGAAACCCGGGCTTGAGCTCATTTGCCCTACTGTCAAAGGTCCCATCACGGGCAGGGCCATGATGTGAAAATTCAAGCAAGCAGCCCCAGAGCCAGAGCTCCCAACCCTCATCCACTGCAGTTCAAGTTCATGGGGTGAAGTGGTGAAAAGCTAACCAGAAACTGAGGGTCGATGTAGATACCCAAGGCTTACCTGCCAGGGCACTCACTCACTGCCATTGAGTCAATGCTGACTCATAACAACCCTATAGGACAGGGTAGAATTCCCCTGTGAGTTACTGAGGATGTATCTCTTTATAGGAATAGAAAGCCCCATCTTTCCCTTGTGGAGTGGCTAGTGGTTTTAAACTGTTGCACAAAGCATAACCATGACACCATCAGGACTCCAAAACATGCCAGGGCAATCAAAGGTTCTGTGAGATCTCTCAGGATAGAGATATACCTTGCTCCTTGGCTACACACGAGAAAGCATTCACCTCCAAGCCTAGTTTGTGATCCAAGTGAGTTTTATGAGAATTAGAAGAAGTTTCAGGTTTATAAAGGCACCTGCAGGGCTCTTCAGAAATGTGCATCTCCTTAGAAGCTTCCCTGAAAGTCACGAGGTCTGCTCTGTGCTCCTGCCTTTTAAATTACTCCCAGAGGTGGGGCGTGCTGGTGACCCTGGTTGAACTCATTGGCTGAACTGAATTCACCTGGCCTTGGTGGGCCAATTCAGGTGCAGAACACACCCAGTTGTACCTCCCCTTCCTGGCTGGGAACCTGAGCCTTTGAGCATGCGCAGTGTACCACTTGTTCATGGGACAAAGGCTCAGACTGCTGACCATGCGTAATGGATGCCTCAGTCCCTAAGCTAAACTACCTAGCAGTTCCAAAACCCCACTGCTGTGTAGTGTTCATGAACTTTGGTAGGAACACATCCTTACCACGAAGAATCCTGGTGGCCCAATGGCTAAGCACTTGGGCTTTAGACCGCGGTCAGTAGCAATACATGAGAAAAAGGTTTTGCAATTGTAAACATTCCACCCCACTGCCATCAAACGCAAAGGACCTCTGGTGACATGGCGGGCTACTCACAGAGCTACTAAATGCAAAGTCAAGAGTTCTAACCCACCAGCTTCACTGTGGGAGAAAGATGAAGCTATCTATTCCTATAGAGACATAATATCTCAGAAACCTATAGGGAAAATTCTACCCTGCCATGGACTACTAAATGAACAACCTAATCTTTCTTGGAAGAAGTCAGGCCAGAGTGCCCTTGACAGAATATATGGCAAGATTTTGCCTCCCAAATATGTTGGACATATTGCCTGGAGAAGGACATCCTGCTTGGTAAAGTGGAGGGACAGCACAAAAGAGGAAGGCCCTCAAAGAGCTGGATTGACACCGTGGCTGCATCAATGGACTCAGGCAGAGAACAAATGTAATGATGGTTCAGGACCTGGAAGTGTTTGGTTCTGTTGTGCATAGGGTCACTTTGGGTCAGAAACCACTCAATGGCACCCGACAGCAACAACAACAAGTATATAAGATCACCATGAGTTGGAATCAACTCGATAGAAAATGGGCTTTGGGTCTGTCATGGAACCAACCCTGGCTCATAGCGACCCAATCATGGGATTCTGAGGCTGTAAATCTTCATGGGAGGAGAGGGTCTCATCTGTCTCCTGCGGAGCAGCTGGTAGGTGTGAACCCCTGACTTTGCGGTTGACAGTCCAACACTTCCCTTAGAGTACCCCCTGGGGCTCCTTTGGTAACGATGACAGACTAGGAAACCCAATGGGGACATTTCTACTCTGTCACATGAAGGTATCCTATGCAGAATGGGCTCAACGGGAACTAACACCAACCCCACCACTTTTAACACCATCCCAACCTTACAGACTTTGCTAGGCTCTTGAAGGAATTGACTTTCTGCACTTCCACTGAGCGAGCTATGAGCATGCATTCCAAAACGTAACTTCCGGTCCTGAACTAGGGATCAGCTGCACATGTAAGGATGTGCTTCTAATGTGGAAGGAAATAAAGAGAGGGGATCTGGAAGCAGGAAAAGCCAGGAAGCAGGAGTCACTTAGGCAGACCCCTTTCCTAAACCAACTTAATTAGCATATCACAGATCCTGGCTCAGAGGTGATGTTCAAAGAAGAATTGTTGACTGAATACACAAGGGAAGGAACAGAATAAGTAAACACAGAAATGTGCTAATGACAAAATGGACTCACAGTTCTGACCCTGCTCTTCTTCTTCCAGGTTCTTCTCTAGTTGCTAATGGTATTTGCTCGAACTCTCACAAGCACAAAAGGAGCCCTGGTGGCCTAGCGGTTAGGCAGTGGGCTGCTCACCACCAAACTAGCAGTTCTAAATTAGCAGGCATTCTGAAGGAGAACAACAAGCTGTCTGCTCCTTTAAAGAATTACAGTCTTGGGAATGCACAGTGGTAGCTCTACCCTGGCCCATAGGGCTGCTCTGAGTCTGAATCGACTGGACAGCAGTGAGTTTGGGATTGGTTTGGTTTTCACAGGTACCCCGATCCGTTGGTGTTCTTGGTAAATTGCACACGCTGGTTCAGTGGACCTTGTATAGGGCTTGAGAATTTGCACTTCTATCAAGCTCCTGATGTTGCTAGTCTGTGACCATATTTGGGGTGGCAAAGCTCTGGACTACCCGGGTCTTCCTGGTGGCTGCTATCACAGCGCAAGTTCCCAAGAGTGCACCGCTACTCATTTCTTTGGAATGATTTGGACTGAGTTTTCCCAGCCATTTCATCATGGTTTTTGGCTATTTGTTCCATGACACTGAAAAGTTTGGACCTGACATACGCAGCTCAAGCTGTATTATCTATCTTCTCTGCCCTCTTGGATTGGAGATGGATCACCTATGAAGCGATGAGGGAAAGAAGGGTTGGGTATCCCCGGGTAATGTGAACAGTTAGCGCGCTCAACCACTGCTGATTAAAAGGTTTGCGGTTCAAATCCAAGGCCCCTCAGGAGAAAGGCCTGCTGGTTGACATCTGAACGACCAGCCTTTGAAAGCTCTGTGGGGTCCCGTGGTGCTGACCCACACGGCGTCACCGTGAGTTGGAATGGACTCCTCAGAAATGGGTTTAGTAAGCAGCACAAAGAGGAAACTCCTTGGTGAACTGGAGGCCACGGTAGCTGAAACCATGGGCTCCAACATACTACCCCTGAGGCTGGCAAAGGACCGGGCAGTGCTGCCTTGTGTTGCAAAGAAGGTCCCTGTGATGTCAGAATGACTGGACAGCACTAACAACAACAAAGGATGTCAGGGCCCTTCACTTCCCCAGACCACTGACCAGGTTCAAAGACCCGCATGCGAGTATAGTTTCACAGTTAGACGTGTTTAGAAAAAATAATGTTTGCAAAAGTAAAATCTTGGTTTACATTTTACAGAGCATGCACAATTAGTAGAACTCTTAAGGTCCACCGGAACCTCTTTAGGGTCCCCCCCACTTGCTCACCACCGATAAGTCGATTCTGACTCATATTGATCCTACAGGAGAGGTTAAAATTTCCCCTGTGGGTATTTCTGAAACTGTAGCTCCTTATGGGAATATAAAGCCTCCTCTTTCTCTGCAGCTGATGGGTTCAAACTGCCAACCTTTTCTTTAGCAGCTCAGGACTGACTTGTATCTCTATGAAACCAAAATCTACCTCACTGCCAGGGAGGTGATTCTGACTCTTAGTGACCCTATGAGGCAGAGTAGATCTGTCCCTGTGAGTTTCTGAGACTGTAACTCTTTATAGGAGTAGACAGACTCTTCTTCCCATGGAGTGGCTGGTGGTTTCAAAGTGCTGACTTCGGTGTTAGCAGCCCAACATGCAAACACTATGCCACCAAAGCTCCTTTTGTACCCCTATAAGTAGATAAACATTTCTCTTATATCTGTGTTTCAACCAAAGGCATGGCTATAGAGGAAAAAAGGCCATGAGTGTCAAGAATGATTTGAAAATGTGGAGTTCTTTTGGGAAAGGATATATATATATATGTATATATATATATATACTTGTGTATATAAATAGAATTCTGACGGCAAGAGTGGTCAGGAGTTGGACTGTTAATCTCAAGGTCAGCAGTTTGAATGACCAACCGCTCCTCTGGAGAAAGAGGAGATTTTCTACTCCTCTAAAGAATCACAGTCTCAGAAAACCAGGGGGGACATTTTACTCAGTCCCATGGGCCTGTGAGTTGGAATGGACTTGATGGCGGTGAGGGCATGAAAATATGCAAACACCCACCTCGGACTTAGGGTTTGACCTGCTCCCTCAGCCCCGTGAGCATCTGCATCTGCAGCCATGGACTTGGCCTTCTGTGAAGAACCCATTAATGCACCGCCACAAAGAGAATGAGTTTCCTCTGTGTCAGTCCATTACCCTGCCAACGTTCAGGATGAAGCCAACACCTTTGGTCTCCCAGAGAAATTGGCTCAACATCCCCCTGATGTGGTTGCATGACATAGGCCACTCATGCAATGCACTGCATGTGCTCTATTTAATGCACTATCACCAACAAGTCTACATGGGTGGTAACTCTGAAAACCTTGCCCAAACAGCTGGCTTCACCAAAGTATATGAAATCCTGTGGAGTCATCCACCAGTTCGACTCTGCACTGGCTGTACGTTGGCATTGCCAAGGGGGCTTTCTCACTGACCGTGACCTGAATCCTGCTTCCACTAAGCCTTGCTTCATTGGCCTGGGATGGCGCCAGGCCAATGGGAGGCTGGAAAGCTCCTAAGGGGTTCCAAAGTATGACCAAGGGTGAACACTACTGCTTTTGGCCATCACATCCGGGAAGGCCCTTGGGACTTTGCCACTCAAAGTATCATAGGTCAAGGAACCAGCAACATCAGCATTAGCTTCTCCCATGCTAATGCCATCGAGTTGATGCTGACTCATAGTGACCCTACAGGACAGGGTAGAACTGCCCTTGTGGGTTTCCCAGACTGTCACTCTTGCCCGGAGTCTACAACCTCATATTTCTCCCAAGGAGTGGCTGGTGGTTTAGGACTACTGTCCTTGTGGTTAACAGCCCAAGAGTACCAGGGCCTCTAGAACTGCTGGATCCTAGACCCCACCTTTACCCACAAAATCAGAATCTGCCCCCCAGCCCGATTTCCAGGAACCTGGGTAAATGCATGCATGTGAAAATTTAAGAAATACTTCCTTAGAAACCATTACTTTCCAGAACAAACTCCTCCTGACAGAGGTGCAGAAATGGAAGCCCATTAGGCCATGCTCGCCTAGAAGCAATTGGAGGTCTCAGTGCTCCTATATCCTGGCTGTCATCCAGATTTCCTTATTCTCACCTGGATTGTTGTCACTGCAGCAGGTATTGGTGAGTCCTCAGCACGAACAGCCCCAAATTAGGTCTAGAGACACAGCTCCCATTTCAGAGTAGTACAATCCACAGTTTACTGTAGAGTTTCTGGCTTTTACTGGCTTGGGGTAGGGTCTAGTGGGAAACGCATCTTAGCAAGAGCCATTATGTATTCTGCATGTGCACAATGAGTTTGTCTTGAGCCATATTTAAGTCTGATGTTGTTATGTATTCTCTTTCTATCCCATGCAACGTTATTTCTTTGAAAATTTATATTTGCTTTTACTTATCCAGACTTATAAGTCATTTATAGCTAGGTCTGATCGATTGGAATCAGATGACCACGCCTGGATTAACCATGGGTCCTGGTGACCATTAGGCACTTCTTTCCATGAATGATATTTTCACCTGAGTGAATGCATTCACGACTTTTCTTCTCCTAAGATAAATAAGCAGGTGGGTGTCATTTTGCTATGCTGGCACTTCCTTGTGTTGTTTTAAGTTCACCCAGCAATTTTTAAAAAGAGAAACATATTACAACTGTCACACACTTTATAATTCATGTGGGAAAATTTGGGGGAGAGCTAAATAGAGGTGACTCGTGGTGCAGTCTTACTTACTGCTTGTTAGAAGGTACTGAAATCTTATATACATAAACACTAGAAACCAGGAGAGAAGAAATGGTGGTTCCATGGCAGAATTTTCACTAGCCATGCAGGAAATTTGGGTTTGATTCTTGGCCAGTGCGCCTCCTGTTACAGCTACCACCTAACTGCTAGTGGAGGCTGGCATATTGCTATGATGCTGAACAGATTTTAGCGATGTTTTCTGCCTACCGACAGACTAGGAGAAAAGGCCTGGTGAACTCCTTCAAGCCATCAGCCACTGAAAAGCCCCCAGCTGACAAGGGGTCAAATCTACAACCCATTGAAGGAATGGGGCAGGACCAGTGGGCATTGAGTTCTGTAGCGCATGGAGTCCGCATGAGTCAGGAGCTGGCTGACTTGAAGGCAATTGTCCACAGCACTCTCTAGGAAGGCAGTGGTTGGAGCACATAGGCGTCCTTCATGTGGCCCCATGATCATCAAGCCTTAAGTCATGCAACCAACTCTGGGAAATGAAAGATGCCCGGGGTACCAGGGATATTTGAAGGACCTGGTGTAAATTGTTTCAGCCCGAGGGAGTTCTGGAAATCACCGAGGTAAGCTTCCTGCTGAAACCACTAACTTAGCACCAGTGCGAGTGGATGGGTGTCTGCGCATGTACCCAGCCACCATTAGTGCGTTTTTTGTTGTTGTTGTTGTTGTTGTTGCCGTTCACGTCTGTAGAGTCGATGCCGATTCACAGTGACCCTATATGACAGGGTAGAATTCCCCCTGTGAGTTTCTCACACTGCGACTCTTTACGGGAGTAAAAAAGGCTCATCTTTCTCTTGAGGAGTGGCTGGTGGTTTTGAATGGTTGATCTTGCCATTAGTCCATTGCGTAACCAGGTGCTATCAATTTGGTTCCAACTCATGACCACTCTATGTACAGCAGAACAAAACAACACGCTGCCCTGCGCATTTCTCACAGTCATTCCTACATTTGAGCCACTGTGTCAACCCATCTTGTGGAGGTTTGTCCTCCTTTTGGCTTGACCAAGCATGCTGGCCAACTCCAGGGACTGGTCCCTCCTGATAACACCCAAAGTACATGAAGCCAAATGTCACCATCCTCGCTTCTAAGAATCAATCTGGCTGTAGTTCTTTCAACATAGATTTGTTTGTTCTCCTAGAAGTTCCTTGGTGTATTCAATATTCCTCACCAGGACCATATTTCAAATGCATCAATTCTTCTCATGGGACTTCCTCATGCATTTTCCAGCTTCCACATGAAAATAATCATGCCTTGGGATAGGATATTCCTGAGTTTTTAAGGTGGCAAAGTCACCTTGGTTCAAAAAAATGTTTAAAAGAACTTTTGCAGCAAATTCACAAAAGCAATTTATCCAGTGATTTCTTTACAGATATTTCTATGAGCGTTGGTTGTGGATGGGTCCAAGTAAGATGAAATGCTTCATCATTTAAATCTTTTCTCTGTTTATCATGTTGCTTATTGGTTCAGTGGTGAGGATTCTTATTCTTTTAACCTCGAGTTGTAATCCATACTGAAGACTATCATCTTTGAACTTCATCAGTAAGTGCTTCAAATCCTCTTCCCTTGCAGCAAGCAAGGCTGGTCGCCTGCATATCTCAGGCTGTTCTCAAATTTCCTGCAATCCTGAAGTCTCCAATTCAGCCATTCAAAACTCAAAACAGCTCAATGCCATGGAAGTCAAGTCAATTCTGACTCCAGCAACCCTGTAGGCCAGGGAAGAACCGCCCGGAAGGTTTCCAAGGCTGTAATCTTTGTGGAAGCACATGGTCACATCTTTCTCACTCGGGATAGCTGGTGAATTCCAAGTGTTTCTCTTTCAGTTAACAGTGAAGGGCTTAAACATTGCCCTACCTGGATTCCAAGAGTGAGCTAGCAGCCACAATTTTCTTCTGAGACCAAAGGGGTTGTTAGGTGTGAATTCTCGACCAAGGGTGGTCCAGCAGACCTGCTCAGTATTTGCCCAGGTGCAAAATCCATCAAGAGGATGCATTGTCATTATTTTTAATCACATAACACACCCAGGTGTAGCAGCAACCCAGCTTTGTAATATCACCCTGGTTTTGATAAATATGTACCATTCCTTGATAACGCTTCCAAATCCTTTAATATCCTGCAGCTCAGTCCCTGATGTCTGGCTGTAACAAAATGTGTGAAGGGAGATCATATGTCAATAATCTCTCCCTGTCTGCCTCAACTCAGCACATAATCAGCTCCAAGGTAAAATGCATGGTAAGTCAGTTATGCGCTGGCGGGGAGGGCAAGGGGCCCCTTTCAGGTTTGTCTTCTGATGAAGCTGACCAAAAGGACTTCTTATTTCAGCCTATTAGGAGAGTGAGAGTTGCCCCCCCTCCCTCGCCATTTTTCTTTTCTTTTCCCTTTTTGTCCCTTCCCCCTTGGAGGGACAGCCTGCTCTGCTATTCTGAAAGTGTTGTCTGTTATTTGCTGCGCTCTCTACTCCATTAAATCACCTTTCCTCACATTAAATACAGGTCTTCAGCGTGGTCAGAGAGCTTTGCTCTGAGGGATAATGATATAATGAGGATGACGTGCATGAAAAATCATTTTTCAGCTCAATCCCAGGCAGACCACTGGGAAGCATGCAATGGGAAGGGAGAGAGGTGTACCTCACTTTAGACAAGAGCCAGGCTTCTGAGGGGGGCAGTCTCGACCTGGAAGGCTGCAGAAGGCTTCTTTACATCACTCACTCATTCACCCATTCATTCAACCAGCTTGCTACTTACTTATTAAATGCCAGACCTTGGGGCTCTCTCACTGAACAAAAGAGACAAAAATCCCCCTTCTGTCAAGAAGCTTCCATAAACGGAGGCATTCAAACACTTCCTAGAGAATGTGTTTAAAGTCCAATTTACACAAAAGCAGAAGAAGAGACTGATGCGAGGGGTTTCACATACACACATGTTCATATATGACTCCCATTGCAGTGACAAAGTGTAGTATTCTTCCAGGAGACACTATTCATTGGAGTTAAATTGCTCACCCCAAACCCCTGAGCTCTCTCTCTTTTTTTCTTTCTTTCTGAGAGCAATTGCCCTTGGAAGGGATTAGCTGTTATCACTCTCTAGCACCTTAGTGTGAAAATTATTTATTGGCTCCTTTTCCTGCCTAGATAGGAGGGGCCTTCAGGGTTGCTAAAAGCCAGAAAAATCCGAAAAAAGGCAGCAACAAGAGAGGCAGAGGACAATTGGGGCCAGTGTTTCTCATTTGAGTGGGGGGGGGCATTTGTTAAAGATGCAGATTACACACACACACTTCCCTGCCGCCCCCCCCAATATGGCCCTACTAAATAAGGATCCTACCCCACCATCTGTCCGGGAGCCCCTGAACTGGCCTTTCCCATGAAACAAGCCAGGACCATTGAAAGTGACTCTTTAGGCAAAAGACCCGTGACTTAGGTTTTCCAAACCAGGATAAAGCCCATTAGTTAAGCACTTGCATATTAACCAAAAGGTTGATGCTTCAAACCCACCCACAGGTTCCTAGGAAAGCAGGCCTGGTGATCTGTTTCTGAAAGGGCACAGTCTTGAAAAGGATCCCTGGTAACATATTGTCCTGCTAGCCATAAGGTCAGCAGTTCAATACTACCAGCTGCTCTGAGAGAGAAAGCTGAAGCTTTCTACTGTACAGATGTATAGTCTCAGAAACCTACCATGGCAAGTATACTCCGCTGCCATGAGTCAGAATTGACTCAATGGCAGCAAGTGAGTGGATGGGCAGGGATTGATTGGGCACCAACTAACACTAAGAACAACTATTTTGGGTGGCAGTGACATGACATTCTTCTGCTTTATCTAGAATCTGAACTCTCAGCGTCATTAACAATGGAGGCAACAGACAAATAATTATAAACTACAGAAGGCTAAAGAGAAGCTAAAGAAGTTACTTCTGTTTGGGGTTTAGTTGTGTGTTCTTTTTTTGAGCAGAAAATATGAACTATGAAGGAGCAAGGACTTGCTGGACTTAAATATAAACTGTAAGATCTCTCTCCGGGCTAGAGTTACATCTCAGTTCTTGGCTCTGCATGAGAAAGAATTCACGCCAAAGCCTGGCTCGTGATCCAAGTGAGTTTAATGAAAGTTAAAAGAAGTTTCAGGTTTTATGCGGCACCCCTAGGATTCCTCCCCACCTTGCAGCCTGGCAGAGACTGCTCGAGGTCACGCAAAGATATCTCTCCTAAGTTTTCCTCCAAAAAAAAGACCTGTCTCATGTTCTTTCTCAAGTTCTCTCTCCAGTTCCTGTCCCCAGTTTTTCCTTTCTCCCCCTCACTCCTGCCTTTTCAAGGATTCCCGGGGGGAGGCAAGGTGAATGACCCCAGGTCGATCCCATTGGGCTGATCCAGGTTTAACGCCCATCCGTACCCACCAGCGGGAAAACCTAGGCTTTTGTTCTATGCTTGGTTCTCCTGGGCATGCGTCAATGGACATCTCATTCCTGCCTATTTGCCTAACAAAACCTATTTTTCAACCGCAAGTCTTTCTTGCCAAAAAATAATGTCCCATAATAGGAATGGCATGAGCATGGCTTCTGCGTTGGATCAGATCAAGAAGATAGCTTTCATGCCCTGTACTAAGATCACAAAAGAATGTAATCCAGTGCCTTGTAGACAGTCTCATGTACACAAAAGGTTTTCTAAGAGTCTAAATAGGCTGAATTGCAGCCTAAAACAGAGAGGGACCCATTTCAAAGAGATGTGGGGACACGGCTTTCATAAAATGGAATGCATCATGTAATCCAGTGCAAGGGAAACCCACTAACTTTGGGAAGGAACTGCATTGGCTTGGACTAAACAGCCAGAGATAGTGCTACATAAAAAGAAAGAAGATGATTGATAAAGCAACCCAGACATTATTGTGGAAAAGGAAAAGGGACTTAGAAGACAATCAAAAGCTACAAGGAACCTCTCTTAGGGAGAAGTCTTGTGGTTTCAACTTGTGTGCTCTGGGGGATATTTGGCAGTCACGTAAAAAATTGTGCATTCAATTTAATCCCTTTAAGGGATTTTGCCACTGGGCCTACAGCCCAACTATCCTGACAAAAAAAAATCTATCTTGAAAATCACCCTGCTGTGAGGAAGCTAAAGGCAAGCACATGATTCGATCACATGGAGGGAAATTGGGGAGCCAATGCAACAGCAAGAACCCAGGCCCTAGACCTAGGCCCTAGACCTATGAACCAAAGCAAACCCATCTTGCCGGGTCTCGCTGCTTGAGCTGGTTTGGCCAATGCCGCGTGGAGTGGAGATGTGCTGCCCCAGCCAAACCTTCCTCAAATTACAAAATTATGAGCAAATAATACACCGAGGGGGATTGAAAGTCACTAAGCAGCAATAGGTAAGTAAAACATATGGGCCTACCATTACCTATCTGTAAAGAGTCTTTGGCAACTGGTTTATGGAAGACACAGGCCCTGATTACCTCCCATAACACGTATTCTTTATCATAGCCACGGACACTCATGGAAACATTAAAGTTGTGCTTGAGAGAGGAAAAGGTGAGGTAAGAACTGAGAAAGATGGTCATGTGGCCTGGATATTGCTCAAACACTCCATTCTCCTTGGTCTCTTGGAAGAAGTAGAGGGATGAGAACCCAAAGCTGTAAACATTGTGTGGATTAGAAGCGTGTTAAGTTTGGCGTGAGGGCTAAAGGCCCAGGTTGGTAAAATTATTTCTGTGGGATTTTCTAGAACCAGAGCTGCTCTGAGGCCCACACTGGAGAGAATGCCATGGTCATTACCCTTGTATGCTTTATTTTGGCTGAGTCCCTCCCCCATCATGTGTCAGGGCTTACCCAGTGCCCCTTCTCAGCCCTGATACACGGTGTTGCCAAAATGGCTCAGAGATGTTAAGCAATCTGATCAAGGTCATGTGGCTTAAGGTCAGTTACAGAGCCAGACACGGAAATGCAAGAAGACTGACTCCTATGCCCAGACCTGGGACAAATCTCTCTGACAGAGCTGGGTAGATGCCCCTAAACATCCGTCTTGTGTGTGTGTGTATTTGTGTGTGTGTGTGTGTGTGTGTGTGTATGTGTGTATCCACATATATATGTTTGGTTTATTTGTCATCAACATAATTAGAGTACTTTCTATCCAATTAAAAATGAATTAAGCCAAGGTTGGTGGTTTACAATTTGCACAAGTGCCTTTATGAACTATCATGGTTTACTTTCTTTCATTGGGAGGCAGCTCCAAGCTTCAGACCTCTTCAGTCCCCAGGTGAGGTGCTACATCAGACCAGAGTCAGAGGAAAGGATTGACCAGAAAGAGTCAGTTCACTGAATGAGGTTCCTTTGAAAAGGAAGCCAAAATGGCCCTTAAACTCATGGCCATCAAGTCAATACTAGCTCATAGTGAGGGACCCTGTTGAACAGGATCCTATGGTACAGGGTAGCTCTGTCCCTGTGACTCTCCAAGACTAACTCCATGGAAGCCGAAAGCACCATCTTTCTGCCACAGGGATGATGGTGGTATCAAATTACTGGCCTTTGGGATGTCAGCTCAACTTGTAACCACTGTGCCACAAGGGCCCTTAGTCAATCTAACAGGTCTGGCAAAATGTAGAGCCAGACATTATATACTGAAAATGGCTCACCACCACCAAAGGCTGGCTTTCTGGTGGGGTCTTCTGCTATTGACTGGTCCTCTGTTGTGGCCCTCCTCCTTTCAGGGATGCACATTCTGGCACTTTTATCAACCACATCTTGGTGCCCCAGATTTCATGCTGTGCTCTTGTCTCAGACCCCAAACTCGAGGCTATAAGGTAATTGTGAGCATAATATGAACATTCTTCCCCCAGCCATTTCATTTGATCCATTATTTTGGTTCTCATCCATCTGGTAAGGAAATGCGTCTTAGTCTGCCCTTCCCCTTCCTTTGTGCTGAGGAGGTACAAAGGGAAAACTTGTCTCTACTTCTCTTTTGCAGGACAACTTCTACCATATCCCTCCATTATCACCTCATTGTCCTTTGCCAGTCTCTGAGTAGCTAAAACTTTGCATCATTATTAAGGAGCTTTAGTGATATAATGGGTTACTGTTACCACCAGGCAAGTAGTTCAAACCCACCAGCCTCTCCACAGGAGAAAGATGAGGCTTTCTGCTCCGCTAAAGAGTTACAGCTCCAGAAACCCACGGAGGCAGTTTTACTCTGCTCTACAGGCTCACTATGAATTGGAAGCAATTAGATGGCAGTGAGTTTGTTGGGTACGGCTTGGTTTGATTTGGTTTTCTACCATGGTGTTATCAACTCTAAGATGAGAAAGAGTAGACCACAGACCCCAGAGCTCTCTCTCTTGGGTCCCCCAGATTTCACACCCAACAGTGACTTGTCTTGCACTGCTTCTGCCCGCAGCTCTGCACTTTTACTTGATTCTCCAGGTACTACTGCTGATGAACAAAGTAACCCACCACAGTGACTTAAAACACCAGTCATTTTCTCATGCTGACAGAGTCTTTGGGTCAGCAATTCAGACAGGCTCCAGCGTATAGTCTCAGCTGGGAAAACACGGAGACTGAGGTGGCTTGATAACTGGGCTGATTTGTTGAAGAACTGTGGGAAGAACAGATTTTCGTACGTGATAGTGACTTGATTGTTGCATCATGAGGGTTCCTTCATTCACATATCTGCCTCCCCTCTGCCCACCTAGGTTGGGAGGACTGTCAGCTACGTATCTACAGGTGGTCTCTCTATGTAGCTCAAGCTTCTTCTTCGCAGCAGCATAGTGAATGCAGGATCATTGGATGTCTTACAAGGCAGCTCAAGACTCAAGTACAAGTGAATAACGCAGCAACTGCACAGCCTGGCCATCAGCATCACTTACATTGTATTCTATTGTTTGAAGCAGACATCAGTTTACTCATATACAAATAGAAAGGACCCAGATCCCACCTTGTGGTGGGAGGAGTATCTAGATTAGCTGGCAAAGAGTCGACTGGTTGAGAGAGATGACTGGCTACCATCTTGGAAAATTTGATCTCACCCAGTCTGGCCTCTGGTACAATAATTTATATCCTCCCTGCTACCCTTCAATGGCTGATTCCTCCCCAAGCCGCCTGCTAAAACCCCTTCCTCCAGGAAGCCTTCTCTGATTACTCCAGTTCACCTTATCCCCAATTTTATCTCCATCATTTATATTTAACATTACAGAGTACAATAGTGGTTGTGGTTTTTAGAGGGGGTAATAGTTAATATTATGAGGCAGAATGACTATGCTCACCTAGCAGTTATCAACCTCTGGGTCACAACCCCTTTGGGGGTCCAACAACGCTTCCACAGGGGTTGCCCAATTCATAACAACCCCAGAACTGACCATGTTCCCAAGAGTCTGCTGACCTCAGCCTCTGCCAGTCCATAACTATGCTCTTAGAAGGGCTTTTAAAATCGCTTCCGGAGATTCTTCCCTGGCAGAGGGCCTGAAGCAGGGCAGGTACAGAGGGAAGATGTCAAGGCGTGTTGTGATTACGTGCCCTCCAGTTGATTTTCTATGCATGGTGACCACATGTGACAGAGAGGACTTTCTCATTGTGGGGAGAGGGGTTAGGCTGTTATCTCTATGGGAGCAAATCTTCCTCCTGAGTGGGCTCAAATCATCACAACATCAGGGCTCCTTTAATTGGCTGCATAAATACTCACCAAACCCTCTGCCAGCAAGTTGATACCGATGCACAACAACCCTATAGGACAGGGTAGAACTGCCCCTGTGGGTTTCTGAGCCGGTAACTCTTTATGAGAGTAGGAAGCCCAGTCTTTCTCCCTAAGAGTGGTTGGTGATTTTGAACTGCTGATCTTGCCAGTTAACATCTTACCTCGTAATCCCTACAATACCATGGCTCCCTTAGAATACTCCAAATAAACCAGGGTGATTCCAGTGCTAAAAGGGAAGAACAAAATGAGATTTAAAAATGGTTTTCATTGTAGGCTCTTAGAGTCCTAAGGACAGAGTTGAGAGTAAGGGGGTGGCCGGGATGGAAAAAGGGAGGAGAGCAGGAGCAGAGAGGAGACACACACACACACACACACACACACACAGAGAGAGAGAGAGAGAGAGAGAGAGAGAGAGAGAGAGAGAGAGAGAGAGAGAGAGAGAGAGAGATGATTTAGAACTGTGGGAATTTTATGGGCAAGCAAGCCTTTTTCAGCCTGAGCAGGCAGATTGAGAAATCCATAAACAACCAAGGAGCAAGCCTGAAGATAGAGCTGCACGGTCTAACAGACAGGGGGATAATAGCACTCAAGTCGAAGGAGACCCTGGGCCACATGTAAATGATTCAAGTCATAAAAGGCTGCTCCTGGGTGCTTTGTAGCAGAACAAAAGCATTCCACTGACATGCAAAAGTGGTTTTGGAAAAATCTACCGATTTTCCTGACTTGCCTCTCTGGCCTATAAATTAATGCTTCAGACCTCTACCTTGAAATAGTTGCCCCTGTCAAGAACCAATCTGGAAGGTGAGGTGGGGGCCATTCAATATTCACAGGAATATTGGCAATTCTTGGCTGCCAACTGCTTCAAAGCACGTCTTCCAGCAGCTTTCAGCAGTCCACTCTACTCAGAAGAAGTGAAGGGCAGTGGGGGCTATCACCATGGCCTAGGACCATGGAAGCAGGAAGAAATATGAGGTGGGCAGATAACTTTACCATCCTTAATGGGCTACTTAACTCCTTGGGGGAAGGGTAGAGGTGGCGCCAGTGAGGTGCCCCAGGCAGCAGATGGCACTGTTAGCAGCCTTTTAGAAGGGAGAGTGTCTGAGTTTATGGTGCCCAAGAAGCAGACCTGACATAAGGAAGGAGGCAAGTGCAAGGTGTTTGTTTGGGAGATGCATTGGTAGGGGAATGGGGAAGGAAACCAAGAGTTGGAAGGCAGCCAATATAGGGTGTAGTAGTGAGCCAGCTGACAATGTGGGCAGCTGGAGAGTAATTCCCCTGGGGAACGTCTGGAAAACCAGGACAATGGTGCTTCCCCAGCATTCTGTGATGAAGGGCCAGGCTGTTGGTTACCTTTAAAAAAGACTCTTAAAACATCCTAGTGATGTCAGATTCTGAGATCATAGAGGCTTCCTCTTCCTTGCTTGGTCTTGTTGGTATGTGCTATCAAGTTGGCCTGCCTCAAAGCAACCCCCATGTACAACACAAGGAAATGCTGCCAGTCCTGGGTCACCCTCACAATCGTTCTGATGTTTGAACCCATCGTTGCAGCCTCCGAGGCTATCCATCCTGTCAACGACCTGCCTCTTTGTCGCTGGCCCTCCCCTTACTTCTGACCACATGGGTTCGTCCTCTGGGCCCCTCTCTGACAAGGTTCTGCCTTGACTTACTAGGCCTCCACCACCTGACAGTGTTTCCATGCCGAGCATAAGGTTTTCAGTGGCGAATTCCTTTGCAGTGGGCAGCCGATTTTTCTTCATTCTTAGCTTGTCCTCAGTCTGGAAACTCCGAAGCACCCTTTGCCCTTTGGATGACATTGCTGGCATTGGAAATACCAGTGACATGGCCTCCAGCCTTCCTTTGTGTACCTAGCTGAAAATTGACAGATAATAAACATCTCACAGTTCATCACCGTTCATGTACCACCCTTGGAGCAGCACTGGTGTAGATCATACATCACTGAGTTCTCCTGCACAAGGAGATGGAGCCCTCGTGGCTGAGTGGTTATACACACCAGCTGCTCCAGGGGAGAAAAGGTGGCTTTCTATTCCAGTAAAGAGTTAACAACCTCAGAAACCCACATGGGCAGTTCTACCGTGTCATATAGAGTCATTATGAGCTAGAATCAACTCAATGGCAGGAGTCTGAGTTTTGGCTGTCATGTTAGCCAGTGGGGGAAGGTTGGTGGCCAGGGTGTTGGTTTGACTGGGGCACAAGTGGGGAGGGATAAATTCCTCTGTGTGCATTGCATTAGAAAAGTGGTCATTTCCTCTTTCTAGCATGCGATTGAAAAAGAACTGCAGTTAGTGGCAGTTGATAGTCAGCCTGAAAACACTGTTGGACAAAGTGTAGGGTGCCCAAGCATATGCTCCTGAGGGGCCCACCAAGGTCTTTGCCCATCCCGTCCCAGTTAGTGACACTCTGGGCACTTAAGGGAAACACAAAGACTAGACGAAGTGTCTGGTAAAATGTCCCAGTGTCATGACTTCACTCTGACTAGTTTTAAAGACGGAGGCATTGTGAGGTGGGCCCTATTTACCTGCTGTGATAGTTAAGGTTTATTAACTATCCAGGCCAACAAACACATGTGGGATTAATTGTAGGGCAGGGAGATAAATGCCTCAGTAATAAGCCTCGCCTTTCTCTTTCTCTGGTTTCTTGTTCTCTGATGGTCAGATCAGTGTGCCTTAGCAGTAAAGCCTTAGACATTCTTTACCTCGACTGGTAAGGCTCACTTTCTGTGAGCCATCCCTGAGGAGAAGCCACATGGACCTACCCTGATGCAGCCCTGGGTGCTGGAGAAGCCAACTGAAGAACCCTGCCAGTGATGATATGCTTACGCGCTCACTGATTCGGCTTTTCTCCTGCACCTGGCATCACTGCGTGTGCTTGCTAAGATGGAGGAGGACTTTGTGTATTGGTGGTGACATACAGGCTAATGTTGGACTTGTGGACTTGGGCAGCACTGGGTTGGGAGGTTTTCTTGGTGTGCATTTACCCTTTATTTAAAACTCTCTTATACATATGAGTTTCTGTGGATTTGTTTCTCTAATGTACCCAGACTAATACACCTGCCTAACCCAGTATCAGAGTTCAGTTTTCCTCAAAGTAGTGATACCACTATTGAGATAGTTAAAGTTTATTCTGACAACCTGGCCAACTAACACAGGTGGGGTTAATGGAAGGGCAGAGAGATCAATGGCTTGGTGAGCCTCGCCTTTCTTGTTCTTGGGTCCCTTGCTTTCTGATGATCAGATTCGGTTGCAGCTGTCTTAGCCAGTTCTCTGCTTCAGGTGGCAAGGCT